>NC_066627.1:12144863-12199986 GCF_025201925.1 Gopherus flavomarginatus | reverse complement strand
GGACCGATCTTATTTAACCTTTTTATTACTGACCTTGGCACAAAGAGCGGGAATGTGCTAATAAAGTTTGCGGATGACACGAAGCTGGGGGGTATTGCTAACACGGAGAAGGACAGGGATACTATTCAGGAAGATCTGAACCACCTTGTAAACTGGAGTAATAGAAATAGGATGAAATACAATAGTGAAAAGTGCAAGGTCATACATTTAGGAATTAATAATAAGAATTTTGGATATACGTTGGGGGCGCATCAGTTGGAAGCGACGGAGGAAGAGAAGGACCTTGGGGTACTGGTTGATAGCAGGATGACTATGAGTCGCCAATGTGATATGGCTGTTAAAAAAGCAAATGCGATTTTGGGATGCATCAGGCGGGGTATTTCCTGCAAGGATAAGGATGTGTTAGTACCGTTGTATACGGCGTTGGTGAGACCCCATCTGGAATACTGTGTGCAGTTCTGGTGTCCCATGTTCAAGAAGGATGAATTCAAACTGGAACAGGTTCAGAGACGGGCTACGAGGATGATCCGAGGAATGGAAAAACTGCCTTATGAAAGGAGACTCAAAGAGCTTGGCTTGTTTAGCCTGGCCAAAAGAAGGCTGAGGGGGGATATGCTCGCCCTATATAAATATATCAAGGGGGTTAACGTTAGGGAGGGAGAGGAATTATTTAAGTTTAGTACTAATGTAGCCACGAGGACGAATGGGTATAAACTGGATATTAGGAAGTTTAGACTTGAAATTAGACGAAGGTTTCTGACCATTAGGGGAGTGAAGTTCTGGAATAGCCTTCCGAGGGAAGTAGTAGGGGCAAAAGACTTTCCTGGCTTTAAGACAAAGCTTGATAAGTATATGGAGGGGATGTTATGATAGGATCGTTAATTTGGGCAATTGATCTTGAATTACCACCAGACAGGTCTGCTCAATGGTCTGCGGGGAGATGTTGCATGCGATGGGTACTGAGTTGCTGCGGAGAATTCCTTCTTGGGTGCTAGCTGGTGACTCTTGCCCACATGCTCAGGGTTTTAGCTGATCGCCATATTTGGAGTCGGGAAGGAATTTCTCTCCAGGGCGGATTGGCAGTGCCCTGGAGGTTTTTCGCTTCCCCTGCAGCGTGGGCACGGGTCGCTTGCTGGTGGTGTCTCTGCAGCTTGAGGTCTTCAAACCCATTTTTGAGGATTTCAATACTCGGTCCTGGGATTAGGGGTTGTTATAAAATTGGAATGGGTGGGGTTCTGTGGCCTGCCTTGTGCAGGAGGGTCAGACTAGATGATCAGATTTGGTCCCTTCTGACCTATGAGTCTATGAGTCTATGAGTTATACAATCCTGTGATAGTCCTTAGCAGTGTGGATTCCCTTTACTAGGCCTTTAGCACTGGCTGTCTTCTCCATTCTTCTACCTGAAAGGCTGGTTGTGGGTGTTTTCAATCTTACAATATATTTTCAGTAACACACACATAGCAAACTTCAATAACTTTCCCATACAGTGATACAGGATTACAGTGATAAAATGCAACAGGATATTAATTTTTTTTTATATTAAGATTTTTGAAATGATACCTCACCAGGCATACTTTTATCATTAGTCACAGCCAATGGAAAATATGGGGGGTGCCAAGGTACTACTGTGGTACTAGAGAGTCTAACAGGGACATATAGCAGTTTCCAAGTACATAAAAGATTGTTACGAGGAGGAGGGAGAAAAATTATTCTCCTTAACCTCTGAGGATAGGACAGGAAGCAATGGGCTTAACTTGCAGCAAGGGAGGTTTAGGTTGGACATTAGGAAAAACTTCTTAACTGTCAGGGGTGGTTAAGCACTGGAATAAATTGCCCAGGGAGGTTATGGAATCTCCATCACTGGAGATTTTTAACAGCAATTTATTTAAACAGCTGTAAGGGAGGGTCTTGATAATACTTAGTCCCTTCCATGTGTGCAGGAAACTTGACTGATATCCTACGATTCTATGATTCTAGGATAAATATAGAAATAGGGCCCCGTTTGCACTTATATGATGGTCACCATCTTGGCTGGCACCTTGTGGTTGCATCAGGGACCAGCAGAGATAAGGTTGCAGCTTGATCTAAAGAGACAGGCTCCCTGGTAGGGGTGTGACAGACTCACCTGTTCTGGGGATTGGACTCAGAGGGGATTTGTAACACACAAATACCAGTGAGTGGCATATGTACGAGTGACTCTGTGTGGCTGATTTATCTGAACTGAATCACCTCCCACATCCTGGAGGCCTCTGGGGCAGTCCAGACTTTCCCACTAATCCCATGTCATTGTTATTGTAGTTGTATTCTCAGGTACACGCGGGTCACTCAGATTCTCATACTCCAGAAATTGTGCTCCTAACCCAGGCTAACACAGAGTGGCTCCTATTACCATCTAGTGGTCAGAGCTCGGTACAGCAGCTTATGAGTCTGCTGTGTTCTCTCCATACTAGTTCACATAGTGCTTGTAGCAAAGGCAGTATGGAATCCTCCTTGAAAATGGGACAGGCCCCTGTGCTGAAGCCATACATAGCTTCTATCAAAGGACATTATCATCTAGTGCCACACAATAGCATACAGCCAAACACACACAATATTGTACAGCCCACGTATACACAAACACACAGTAGAGCCCAGTCTGCATGCAAAACACACAATTCATGTTCAGGTCATGTACACATGCAAACCACAACAGTGTCGAGTCTAGATTTACCACTGATATTAATCAGCATTGCAGCTCTAAAGGCTTATCTGCAAAGTGAGAGGCAAGCCATAACTCACAACAGTATGGCTGTCACCAATAGTATAATAGATTCAAGGCCAGAAGGGACCATTGTGATCATCCAATCTGGATTCATTGACCACAAAACTTGGTAATGGTTCCACATGGTTAAGAATTTACACCTATTGTACTCTGAATTTGTCTAACTTCAACTTTCAGTCTTTGGACCATGTTATACCTTTGGTTGTTAGACTGGAGAGCCCATATATGAAGCATTGTTCCCATGTAGGTATCTGATTCTGTGCTCAAGTCAGTCCCTTGACGTTATCTTTGTTAATCTGAATAGATTGAGCTCCTTGGAAAATGTACATTTCAGAGCCACAGCTTGTGTAAATTGTCATATTAGCACCGGCTTATCCACTGGGCCCAGTCCCTGGCTGGTGTAATGGATGTAGCTCACATGAAATCAGGAAGCCAGGACCTTCATAAGATGTAAATTGGTTAAGCACTATCAAGTGAATAGAACTACACTTGTTTGCTAAGGATCTAGCCCTAATTGTTAAGGTCTGATTATTTTCTCACATAGGCCAGTTTTATGACAGTCTAACTCCCTTTGATATCATGTGGAAACAGACGGACATATCGGAGCCCTCAGAAGTGGCAGAGGAAGGCTTTTATAAGTAGGGGCTTTTGCCAGTAGATAGAGGACATGGTCATTCCACTCTATTTGACATTGATGAGGCCTCATCTGGAGTACTGTGTCCAGTTTTGGGCCCCACCCCTATAAGGAGGATGTGGAAAACTGAAAAGAGCCCAGCAGAGGGCAACAAAAATGATTAGGGGGCTGGAGTACATGAATTATGAGGAGAGGCTGAGGGAACTGGGATTATTTAGTCTCCTGAAGAGAAGAATGAGGGGGGATTTGGTAGCTGCTTTCAGCTACATGAAAGGGGGTTCCAAAGAGGATGGATCTAGACTGTTCTCAGTGGTAGCAGATGACAGAACAAGGAGTAATGGTCTCAAGTTGCAGTGGGGGAGGTTTAGGTTGGATATTAGGGAAAACTTTTTCACTAGGAGGGTGGTGAAACACTGGAATGGGTTACCTAAAGAGGTGGTGGAATCTCCTTCTTTAGAGGTTTTTAAGGTCAAGCTTGACAAAGCCCTGGCTGGGATGACTTTAGTTGGAGATTGGTCCTGCTTGAGCAAGGGTTGACTAGATGACCTCCTGAGGTCCCTTCCCAACTCTGATATTCTATGATTCTATGATTATTTTTCAAAAGTGCCCCAATAATTTCCTAGAGGCACCTAAATATCCTTAAAACTTGGCCTTAGTAACTTGGGAGTCTAAGGACTTCTTTAAGCTTTTAGCACTATAGCGGTATAGCTGTAGCCTAGTCATGTCTTTTTAGGGATCCTTCAGCATTAGCATTTGCCATTTTGTTACTATTAAGACAATAATTATTTTGAGCCGTATTTTAAAATGTTGCTTTTCTCTAGTTCCAATCTTGAAAAGCGACCGAACTAGGCAGACTTTTCTGTCTTGAAGTCTCAGACTATTTTTAGAGCACATGGATTGTACATCAGTAGAGAGACTGTGTTGTGGAAGGTTTCCTCTCTCATTTTGTGATCCTCTGCCTGTCCACCCAGACAAAATTATGGAGACTATCCACATTGCCATTCAACATCACATAACATCTCTACACAAGCTACAGAAATTGTTCATATGGAAATGTGATATTAGGATAGCATTAGTAACTGGATCAGTGTGAAATAAACAGTTTTAAGATGGCATGCAGCATTGCACCTGCAGTCTAAAGTGCCTTTTATTTTCATGTTGTCTGCTCTAATATATATGTAGAATTGCTGAAAGAATGAAAGAACGAAAGACTGTCAGGCCATCCATCCCTATGGTAGTTGAAATTCAGATACAGAAAATCTCTGCAACACTGAATTCCTCCAAAGTTCTGTCCCCAATCAGAATGAATTGCTCCCTTAACCATTAAAAGTTACACTCTGGCAATTAATTCCATAGGACAAAGAGCTAAGAAAGTGCCGATTGGATAGAAACTTTTGTCTCTCATTCAGTTCAGATTCACAGGCAAAAAAAAATGGATTTGAAATTGTTTAAGGGAACAGATCCCCAGCTGGTGTAAATCAATAGTAGCTCCGGTGGAGTCAATGAGGCCTGATTCCCAACTCGTGAAAAGTGACATAGCTTCATGGTCATCTTAGGGCCAGATCCCCAGCTAATGTAAAACTAAGTATCTCCACTGAAATCAAAGGACCACATCTCCACTTTGTATGAAGATCCCTAACTACTCGGAACTCAATGAAAACTGTATCAGTTTACACTATTTTAGGAGATTGTGCTGAGCTTTTAGTGTTTGCCTCCAGGTACCTCTTAGTGACCAACATCAAACACCCAGAGAAGTCTCAGCTGTGGGTTCCTCTGGAGGCTGCATCCCAAGAGCTGCTGACAAAATGTAGGAGGAAAAACAATCTCTACTCCCCGAGAGCTGTTTATTGTGGCATTAATGAAGGAACAGGCCATTTCGGGCCAGCTGGGGCTCTGGTGGCACTGGGCTCTGAGCTATTGTAGGTCACATGTCTATGCTACCAATATATATTCTATTTGGCAATCTTCTTGGGATGCCATACGGGATTCAGGCCCTGCCTTGTTTTTAACCAAGGATCCTTGCAGGGAAGCTGCCATCATGTGAGATCCAGGCTGGGTGCTCTTCCCCTTCTGTTGGGTTAGAGTCAGATAGGGAAGTTTGTCAAGGTGGATTGTTCCTGAGATGAGATCAGAGCTGGGCTCACTGCCCTGGTGACCAGATTCAGCTATTTAGCTCCAGGCAAGGTACAATCCTGCTCTATGACTGTGTCTGAATCCTGCACAAGCCAGGATCAATTTCAGAGATGGGAGGGGCTTTGCAGTCCCCCAATCCCATTCAGTCCTTCACATTTCAGCCAAGCCTGCCCAAGGAGGAGAGCACCCATCTGCGGAGTGGGTCCCCTGTCTGCTTGGATCTGCAGAGAGACCCAGCAACACAAGAAATATTGTGAAGGGACTGGGAGACAGCAGCTTGATAGCATAGTGATGAGGCATTACTGATAAGTGCACAGACAGACAGTGACTGAACAATCCTGGCAGTGGAATGTCCAGTGCTTCAGAGGCTGGCAAACATTCCACAAGACCAACGGCTATAAGTCTGCCATTTCAGTTAAATATGTTTGGGTGCTAATATACTGCAGCAATGTAATACTAGAACTATGAGTTACAATTGGAACTCTTTGAAACATTTACTATCATTAAAGCAAACATCTAGAAGCTGCTCATTTTTTTCCAGCATAAAAAATTCTATTTTCGTTGAAATTGTAGAAACCAAACATTTTTTTTGGTTTTGTGAATCAAGAACCAAACTACTGCTCTTAAAAAATACTGAAAACTTAAAAATTGTCACAGTGTTTTTTGAAAAAAGAAAAAGATTTTTCCAATACATACATTGATTTTAAGGATAGGACAAATCTATCATAAAAATGTTTTCAGTTTAAAGTCCACTTTTCCTTTGAAATGATTTAAACAGAAAAATATCTGAATTCCCCAGATTGGAAAACTAATAATTAAGCCAGTGAGCCAACATTGTTATTGTCCAATATCACATTTATTGCTTTTTCAAAGAGATTTGTGCAGGATGGTAAAACTGAGAAAGTGGCAATATTAGTATCCTCAGACTATGTTTTATACAAAAAGTCTCCCTTAAACTGAGACACAGAGAGTTGAAGCCCCCAGACAAAGCCTGTCTCTGCTCAATGACATAGAAGAGGGCAACATGGCTAGACCCCAGATCTCCTGTTCTAGCACCGTATCCTCTGTCTCACATTGATGCCTGCTAACCAGAAATACTCAGGTGGAGCGCACACAAACATAGTAAGACACTGCTTATGTCCCAGAGAGTTTACAACTTAAGTGGACAGGACAGAGAAAGGGAGGGAGGGGAAACAGAGGTATGAGCAGGGTAAGTAACTGGCTCAAGGTAACACAGCAGGTCTATGGAAGAACCAGGAATAGAAAATAAGTCTCCTGATGGGGCCAGATATACAGTCACAGAGGGGAATTACACAACACAGATGTAGCTGAGTGATGGTATTAGCCTCCCATCACACAGAGATGGAAATGCAGCTGGGATTTGGTGCCAGAGATCAGTTTGGGAAACAGGCAAGAGATCGTCTATGTGGTGTTGCAGTGGAATTATTTCAACTGAGCTTCACTGGGGACGCTTTCTGAGTTCATAGGTTTTTTAAGGCCCAGCTTGAGAAAGCCCTGGCTGGGATGATTTAGTTGGGAACTGGTCCTGCTTTGAGCAGGGGGTTGGACTAGAATGACCTCCTGAAGTCTCTTCCAATCCTAATATTCTAAGATTCTATTATTCCATGTCATAACTCCTCAGAAACTGGAAACCAAGGCATTAGCTTTTTAATACATTACCTCCACATCCAAGTTTGCATATTTCCCCAATGGTGGAAATATCTTGGCTAGATCATTGGTGTTGGATGTGCTTGCCCCATCCTTCACACAGCATTTTATCGAGCCACATCCTGAGCCAGATCTTTGGATGGTGTAAACTGATACAGTTCCATTGACCATTAAGGGACCCATGCCAATTTGCACATATATGATAACTCACCACTCATAGTTAAGAGCAATGATAAGCACTGTTCATCGTTTGACACTCACATCATGAGATATTGCAGCAATGGAATCAGTGGCACTCCCTCTCTCACTGTAATCCCCACCACTATCTTAGTGCTTCTCTCCACAGCCATCATACAATGAACTGAGAAAAGAAAATTTCCACCAGAACCATCCTGACCGAGTTCCTTCTCCTGGGATTCTCTGATGTTCAGGAGCTGCAGATTTTGCACTTTGTGGTATTTCTAGTGATTTACCTGGTAGGCCTGACGAGGGAATCTTCTCATCATCACAGCAGTAGCCCTCGACCAATACCTTCACACCCCCATGTACTTCTTCCTGATGAATCTGTCCATTATAGACCTCAGCTCCATCTCTGTCACCATCCCCAAATCCATGATCAATTCCCTTCATGAACACCAGGGTAATTTCTTATCCTGGATGTGTTACCCAAGTCTTTTTCTTCGTAGTCTTCATTGCAGTTGATCTTGCCTTACTCACCATCATGGCGTACGACCGATATGTCGCCATCTGCCAACCACTGCACTATGAGAGGCTGATGAACAGGATAGCTTGTGTCCAAATGACAGTCAGTGGCTGGATTACTGGTCTTGTCTACTCTGCAGTGTACACTGGGAACACCTTCAAGTTACCCTTCTACCAGTCCAATGTCATCAACCAGTTTCTTCTGTGAAATCCCCCAGCTACTCAAGCTCACCTGCTCTAACTCATACCTCAGTGAAGTTGGGGGTAATGCCTTCATTGTATTTTTTAGTGTTAAACTACTTTGTTTGTTATTATTGTGTCTTATGTTCAGATCTACAAAGCAGTGCTGAGAATCCGCTCTCAGCAGGGCCGGTGTAAAGCCTTCTCCAACAGCCTGCCTCATCTCACTGTGGTCTCTTTGATGTTTCCTCACTGGCATCTTTGATTACCTGAAACCCACCTCCAGCTCAGCATCATGTCTGGACCTTGTGGTGGATGTTCTCTATTCCCTGGTGCCTCCAGTGATGAATCCAATCATCTACAGCATGAGGAACAAAGAGATTAAAGCTGCATTGAAGAAACTGATTGTGTGGAGGTTATTCACCAAGAATTAAAATGTCCATCATTGGTACTTGATTGAGATTTCATTCTGAGCTTCTTTACGAATCTAATCAATTGATGACAAAATTGTCTCCTTGAGAACATAGAGTGCAATCTGTTTATTGAATTCATAAAATCCAGACTAATTCCTTTGAGTATTCTGAACTAAGGTACTAATCTTGAAAAACTCATAAGCAAGTGCTTAACTTAGAGAAGACCCATTGCTTAAATTAGTGCTTAAATTAGAGAAGACCCATTGAAGTTTTACAGCTAAACCTATGTTGTTGGGTTTGTTTGATTTTTAGAGGGGTAGGGGGGACTTTTGGGGTATGGATGTGATTTTCAGCTGGGCCTATCATAATTAGACAACTAACCCTTACGTATTGGATATTGCCCAATGTCACTAAATATGCCAGTGGCAAAACAAGGCGCCAAGGCTCATGGGAATTACATGCCTAAAAGCCTTTGAGGACCTGGACCTGAATCAAGTTCCTCTGAATTCATATCTAGTGCACTAACTACATCACCCTCCTTTGAAATTCCAGACTAAATATTTTAATTTGCATGTGCAAATATGGTGTAATTTGGGTTCAGAAAAAGTTACATTTGCAAATACGACTCCAAACATTTCAAATATTACCTTCATAACAAGAAGACATCAAATACAAGCATGGATGGATCCTTAAAATGACCTGGAGTTGTCACACAACACACTGATGTATTGTTTGTCCCAGTTTTGAACTCATCCCTACATAACCCATTCACGTTTGATAGGCAACAATTGTTCCATTTTGATGGATATCACAGTCTCCTTGGAGAGAACATGAAGTGACTGGGACTAGGAGATTGAACTAGCCTTTCCCACTTCTGAGGTGTTCCCTTCAGATCAGGACTGGGTCCTTGGTCTCTGCTGACGCTGCTCACATGGGATTGACAGTTCCAGTTTGGCTGGTTGGGATGTTGAGTGAGCACACTCATGACATACCAAGGAGTTTGACGCACAACACCAATCTTTTACTTGTATTTCTAGTGCTTTCTTTTTATTCCCCATATCTCTCGTATTAGATGTCTGTTAGATTTCCCCTCTGTGATCCCTCTTGTGTCTCCTTTGTTCATGATGAGATGGCCCATGTTTCTCCCAGATCTCAACCCTACAGCCAGGGTCTCCATGCTCTGGACTACCTCTGGGATTTTGTTTCCTGCCCCCTTCAAAACTTAGTTTAAAGTCAGCCTCACTAGGATAGCCAGTCTGTAGACAAAGATACTTTTCATCTTTCTTCAATAGATGGACCCCAACTCTGCTCTGCAGTCATTCTTCTCAGAACAATATTCCATGGCTGAGGAAGCTGAAGCCCTCCTGATGACACCTTCCACGCAGCCAGGCATTCACCTCTTGGATGTGTCGATCTCTGCCTGGACTCCTGTCCTCATCTGGGAGGATCAAAGATAACACCAGCTGCCCCCAGCTCCTTCACCCTCACTTCCAGAGCCCAGTAGTCACAGATGATCTGTTTCAGGCTCATACCTCGCAGATACCATTACTTCCTGCTTGGATGTAGTAGTAGTAGTCAGAGGGGTGGATGATCCTCAAGAATCCTTCCATAATGTCTCAGATACGGGCCTCTGGCAGACAGCAACACCTTCTGGGAAGCCAGGGTCCAGGCAGGCAGATGGCCAGAGTCACTAAAGTGGACCCTTCCAGTCAAGGACAGCGTGTCCTAATGTCCAGAGTCAATAAATTTGCCACACTCTGTGAATTGTGTGGCCTCTTGGCCCGTTGGGGAAGTGAGGCACCACTCAGGGGTGTGTGGTGTCCCAGAGTAGGGGGACTCGGGCCTTCTCTTCTTCTCCAAGCCCCATTCCAGGGCCCTGGTGGTGGTTAGTGTACTCACCACTGAGTCAGTGGGCATGCCTCTGAGACACGCTGACTGGTTCCCCAGTTCACTCACCAGAGAACAGTATACATCCCCTGGGCTCCTACCCTTTCTCCCTCAGTGATGCTCTATGACTCCCCTGGATCTCTGGGGTCCTCAAGTGGCATAGATCCTGTTGGCGCAGACCCTTCTCTGGGCCTCCTCAGGCAGTCTGGGGTCCATCTGAAGCTCTGCATCCTGTGGATCTGTATCTGGAGCCTGTAGCAGCTCCCTGGAGAGAGCCTGCAGTCTTCATCTCCCCCCTTCAGCAGCCTGCCCACACTGAGTTGGTGCTGCTTCCATTTTATACTCTGCCTCCAGGCTGAATATGCCCAGCAGAGTCAGAGAGCTGGGGCTTCCTCAGCCTGAAAAGCACAATTAACCATTTAGGGGCTGGTTCAAGGTAGGTGCACCCATCACACCTGGTCAGAAGCCTCACCGGTGAAAGCTTATTACTCAATCCGCCACTTCTACAAAGGAAAGGCAACGTGCACCAGCTTCTGTACACTGAGGAGATCTCCAAGCACTTCAAGCAAAACAGAGTTTTGGGTAAAACCATAAACAGCTTTATTAACTGCAGAGAGATAGATTTTAAGTGATTATAAGTAATAAATGTACAGATCAAAATTGGTTACCCAAGAAATAAAAGCAAAAGTACAATCTGAGTTCTACAAACTAGAAAGAATTTGACTCAAACACTGTCTCACCATGATGGTATAGTTCCTTCAGACACAGGACTGAGATTCCTTTTTTCAGCCTGGGACCACCTCTTCTATTCAAAGCCTTTGTCCACAAGATGTCTTTCTAGGCATTCAGTTGGGGAGCGGGGGAGTGAGACCAAGTGATTATGTAATTTCTCCCCTTTACAGCTTCCTCCAGCTTTCTGGAAAGATCTTTTGCTCTGATGTGAGTAAAGCAGTCCTCCATTCTCTATGTGCTCCCTCTGAAAAGCCTTCATTGTATACAGATCCTGTGATAGTCCTTGGTAGTGTGGATTCCCCTTAATGGGCCATCAACGCTGGCTGGCTTTGCCATTGTTATACCTGAAAGGCTGATTGTAGGTGTTTCCAATCTTACAATATACTTCAGTAACACATACATAGCAAACTTCATAACTTCCCATACAGTGATAGCACATATAAAGCAACAGGATATTTATCATTTTTAAATGATACCTCATAAGGCATATTTTGTATGAAACCTATCATAGTCATGTATCACAGGGATAGCCATGTTAGTCTGGATCTGTAAAAATCTACAAAAAGTCCCTGTGGAACCTTATAGACTAACATATGTATTGGAGCATGAGATTTCATGAGTGAATACCCACTTTGTCAGATGCAGTGGGTAATCCCTTCCCTGAAAGCTTATGCTCCAAATTGTCTGTTAGTCTATACGGTGCCACAGGACTCTTTGTTGCTTTCTATCAGAGTCATATAACCATGCAAAATATGAGGGTACCAGAGTACTGTTTTGGAGCAGAGAGGTGTCACAGGGACATGATAGCAGATTCCAAGTACATAAAAGATTGTTGGAAGGATGAGGAGAAAATTTATTTTCCTCAACCTCCTAGGATAGGACAAGAATCAATGGGTTTAAATTGCAGAAAGAGCAGTTTAGCTTGGACAGTAGGGAAAACCTCTTAAATGCTACGGTGGTTAAGTACTGGAATAAATTGCCTAGGGAGATTGTGGAATCTTCATCATTGGAGATTTTTTAGAGCAGGTTAAAGGAACACCTGTCAGAGATGGTCTAGATAATACTTATCCCTCCCATGAGTGCAGGGGACTGGGGCTAGTCCTACGATTCTATGATTCTAGGATAAATATAGAAATTGGGCCCCTGTTGCCACTTATATGATGGTCAGTATCTTGGCTGGTACCTTGTGGTTGCACCGGGGACCTCCAGAAGAAAGGGTGGGAGTCCCTGCAGCTTGATCTAAACAGGCAGGCTCCCTGGTAGGGGTGTGACAGACTCATGAACTCTGGGGATTGGGCACAGAGGAGATTTGTAAAACAGAGAGACCAAAAGGTGGCGTTTGTATGAGTGACTCTGTGTGACTGCTTTATCTGAACTCAGTTCACCTCACACATCCTGGAGGCCAGACGTTTCCACTATTCCCATGTCATTGTTATTGCTATTTATTCTCAGGTACAAACGGTCACTCAGATCCTCACACTCCAGAAATGTGCACGTAACCCAGGCTAACACAGTGTGGCTCATTGTCTCCTCTAGTGGTCAGAGCTTGTACAGCAGCTTATGAGTCTGTTTTCATCTCTGTACTAATTCACTTAGTGCTTGTAGCCTAGGGATTATGGGAACCTGCTTCAAAATCTACAGGCCCTGTGTTCAACCCTTACGTAGCTTCTATCAAGGATACATGTAGATGGATGTATCTCAGTTGAAATCAGGATTCCAGATCCCCATAGGGTATAAATTGGTTACGTGCTATCAAAATGAATAGAACTACACTGGTTTGCTAAGGATCTAGCCCTAAATGTTAAGGTCCTGATTATTTTCTCACATATGTCAGTTTTATGTCAGTCTGACTCCATTGATGCCATGTGGAACAGCCTTCCAAGATGAGCAGTGGGGGAAGAAAAATCTAGCTGGCTTCAAGACTTAACTTGATAAGCTTATGGAGGGGATGGCATGATGAGACTGCCTACAATGATATGTGGCCCATTGGCAACTGCCAGTAGCAAAAATCACCAACATCTGGAGATGGGACACTAGATGGGGAAGAGTCTGAATTACTACAGAGAATTCTTTCCCAGGAATCTGCCTGGTGGGTCTTGCCCACATACTCAAGTTCTAACTGATCGCCATATTTGGAGTCAGACTGGCAGACACCCTGGAGATTTTCACTGTCCTCTGCTGCATAGTGCATGGGTCACTTGGAGGTTTAAACTAGTGTAAATGGTGAATTTTCTGTAATTAGAAGTGTTTACACCATGATTTGAGGATGTCACTAATTCAGCCACAGGATAAGGATTTATTACCGGAGTGGGTGGGTGACGTTCTGCGACCTGCAATGTGCAAGAGGTCAGATAAGGTTATCATGATGATCCCTTTTGACCTTAATTAATACACAAAAGGGAAAGAATCTCCCATCCTTGGCTTTCTAGTGTCCCTGGAACAGGTGTAAGTGGCAACACAGTTTAATAGGCATTGCTTGGGCACAGAATGAAAGGCTGATTCTTCCCTTCTATGAAATGCACACCATGTTAACCCTAGGATTGGGTCAGATCTTCTGATGCTGTAAATTCAGCCCAAATACATTGACATCGGTGGAATTAATCTGGATTTGCACTGGGGGCAATTGAGAGCAGAATCTTGTCCACTTCTGCATAAATTGTGTTGTTATGGAAATAAATAACATGGAATGTGAGACACAAACTGAAAGAGTATTTATTTGAAAAAGACAGAAAATTAATTCTTGATGAATAACCTCCCCACAGTCAGTCTCCTCAATGAAAATTTGATCTCCTTGTTCCTCATGCTGTAGATGACAGGATTCATCAAAGGAGGCACTACAGAATAGAGAACAGCCACCATGAGATCCAGACTTGATGCTGAGTTGGAGGTGGGTTTCAGGTAGGCAAAGATGCCAGTGAAAATAAACAAGGAAACCACAGTGAGGTGAGGAAGGCAGGTGGAGAAGGCTTTATGCCAGCCCTGCTCAGAGGGGATTCTCAGCACTGTGTTGAAGATCTGAACATACGACACAATTATAAAACCAAAACAACCTAAGCATATGCATGCACTAAAGATGAGAGCCCCAATTTCCCTGAGGTATAAGTCAGAGCAGGCAAGTTTGAGGAGCTGGGGAATTTCACTGAAGAACTGATCCACTATGTTGCCTGCACAGAAAGTTACTGCAAATGTGTTCCCAGTGTGCCAGTGCAGCATAAAGAATTCCACCGATCCAGGCACTGGCTGCCATTTGGACACAAGCTCTCCTGTTCATCACACTCTCATAGTGCAGTGGTTGGCAGATGGTGATGTATTGGTTGAACGCCATGATAGTGAGAAGGGAAAAATCTGTTCCCATCAAGAAGATGAGGAAAAAGACTTGAATGACACATCCAGCATAGGAAATTGATCTGGAGTTGATTAGGGAATTGGCCATGGATTTGGGGATGGTGACGGAGATGGAGCCGAGGTCTATAATGGACAGGTTCACCAGGAAGAAGTACATGGGAGTGTGAAGATGGTGGTCGAGGGCTACGACTGTGATGATGAGAAGGTTCCCCATCAGAGCTGCCAGGTAAATCACCAGGAACACCACAAAGTGCAAAATCTGCAGCTCCCAAATGTTTGTGAATCCAAGGAGAAAGAAATGGATCAAGGTGGTTTAGTTGGACATTTTCTTCCTCAGAACATCACGCGCTGCCTCTGGAGGGAAGGAGAAGGGCAATGGTCAGGATTACATCAGTAAAAATAATTCTTCTTTTGTGAAAACCACCTTAGTTCACAGAGGTCAGACCCCTGGCTTGTGCAGATTGGTGTAAGATGGGGACGGGGAGTGGACGAACCACTGACTCCAGTGGAGATAGTCCAGATTTACACTGGGTAGAGTGAGAGGATATTCAGCCCCATTGACCAAATGAGATTGCTGCTGATTTACACCAAGCTGAAGGAAAACAGAGTAAGGACCAACTGCTTTTTAGGGGTCTGTATATCATTCCACTCAATGAAGTATAAAATTAGGTGAATCTTATCTTCATTTCATAGAGAGGAAAATGCAGACCAGAGAGCTAGAATGTGCTGTCAGACACACCAGTGTAAATCTCGGGTAATGTCACTGAAAGTAGTGGAATTATTTTATATTTACACTGCTGTAAATGGGAGTAGCATCTACCACAGAGATGAAAGGGCTCACTCATGGCTATACAATGACTGACTGTAGAATCAGGAACAGAATGCTGAACAACCCCTGAATCCCAGTCAGCTGTTCTATCCATGACCCAACACTATCTACCCATAACAGAACAAAAAAGGTCCCAAGCTGCTTTCTCACTTCTATAACCTATAACACCCATGACCCCATGCTCTCGCAGAGGGGGGATTTGAATCCAGGAGTCGTGATATTGCTCCACTCCTCCCATAATCATTGGATTACATGCTAAACCCAGAGCTACCCGGAATAGAAGCAAGAAGATATTCCCTCTATTTGCTGGCAATGCTCCTACTTTACAGACCAAAATGCTATTAGCCTTCTTGGCAACAAGGGCACAATGTTGACTCATGTCCAGCTTCTCGTCCATCATATCCCCAGGTCCTTTTCTGCAGAACTGCGGCCTAGCCATTTAGTCCTTAGTCTGTAACAGTGCATGGGATTGTTCCATCCTAAGTGTAGGAGTACTGATCTGGAGTACTACATGCTACCCGGAATAGAAGCAAGAAGTCCTGACTCCAAGCCACCTACCCTAATCACTCCACTATAAGATTCTACTGTTAAGAATTGTAGAAATGCTGCACAGTGGTCTTAATAGCATCAAGATCAGTAGTACATAAGAACAGCCATACTGGTTTAGACCAAAGGTCCATCTAGCCTCGAATCTTGTCTTCCTACAGTGACCAATGCCAGGTGCCCCAGAGGAAATGAACAGAACAGGTAATCACCAAGTCTGCTATAGACAACCAGACAAGGAGGATGAGGTGGACAAGGCATTTTTTCCAGCAACTAACAGGATTTACTAGATCACAGGCCCTGGTTCTCATGGGGGACTTCAATTACCCCGATATCTACTGGGAGAGCAATACAGCAGTGCACAGATAATATAGGAAGTTTTGGAAAGTGTAGAGGACAATTTCCAAGTGCAAGTGCTGGAGGAACCAACTAGGGCAGTGGTCCTGAACAAGGTGCCCATAGGCAACATGGAGCCCGCTGGGGCATGTATGTGCACCCGCCTAGTGCTCAGCAGGAGAAAGAAGCCACGGGCCTGTGGTTGCCGTGGACAGAGAACACCAGGGCTGGGGGCACCGGTTCTCTCTGTCCCCAGCAGGTGCAGGGCTGCGGCTAAGCCGGAGAGAAGCCATGGCCCCAAGCCTGCCAGGGACAGAGAACTCCAGGGCTGCGGGCGCCGGTGCTCTCTGTCCCTGGCAGGTGCGGGGCTGCAGCTTCTCTCTGGTTTCTGAAGAAAAAGTAAGAAGAATGAATCCTTTTCAAACTTTATGTCTTATCATTGCATTATCCATCAAGAAGCTTTGTGCCTCAAAGTTCTCTCTTTTCAACATGTTATGAACATTGTTATTAAAATAATTAACTCTATTTGAGCTAAATCTTTGCAACACCTACTTTTGAAAGCCCTGTTGGAAGATGTTGATGATAAACAATTTGATCTTATCTTGCACACAGAAGTACGATGGCTGAGTGAAGGTAAAGTTCTTGCACATTTTTTAAGCCTAATAGAAGAGATCAAAGAATTTCTGAAGTCCACAAATCAGAACTTTGAGTAACTATAAGATTCTAACTGGTTAATGGACTTGGCTTTTCTTGCCGACATCACTGACAAATTTAACTTTTTAAATCTTGAGCTCCAGGGAAAAGACAAACATGTGGCTCAAATGATAGTTTCCATAAAATCATTCAAAGCAAAACTGATCTTATAGATGTCACATATGAAGACGAAGTCTCTCGAACATTTCCCAAGTATGAAGAAAATGGTATGTGACAGTGATTTTAACCCATCACCATTTGTTATCTACTTTTAAACACTTCTGAAACAATTTGAAAAGAGATTTCAACAGTTCACCACCATTGAGTCTGTAATTGTCTTTCTTGTGAATCCTTTTACTTGCCAAATAGAAGTAACAGAAATGGCTACATCAATTGCGAGTCTCATTCAAGTAAGAACAGAAGATGCAGAACTGGACATTTTGGACCTTCAAAATTATATTGTTCTAAAATCCTACGCAACAGATGAAAACTTTTGGAATCTGGTTGACCGAAAAAAGTTTCCTGCCTTAAAACATGTAGCATACAAAATAAAATCTTATTTCAGTTCCACTTGTCTGTGCGAAGTTCTGTTTTCAACAATGAACATCATAAAATCAAAATACAGATCTCAGCTTACAGATGCCCATCTTGATGATTGCTTATGAACGGGAATATCATCCTACTCTCCCAAATACAAAAAATTGGTTGAAGAAATGCAGTGTCAAAAATCACACTGACTTTATCAGAATAACCACGTGAATTAATGATATTTGTTTTCCATTAAGTGCTGATGAGTGCTCATGATTAACTTGTGTTTAATTTTTTTCATACTTGTTTGTTTGTTTATTGAAATTCAGATACAAGTAACAATATAAAGAATATTTTAATTAACTATAACTGACTATCTATGTTAAAGTAAGAATAATAATATATTTGGACCAGCAGTTCAACAATGTTTTACTTTTTAAAAAATAAATAAAATGAAAACTGTTTATGATATTTATTTTGTAAAAACTTCTTAATTTTTCATATAGGTAGACAAAAAAGAACAAATTCACATGGTAAGGTGAAAGAGTAATTGATGAATAATTTAATTAATACATTTTACATGTACAATTATCTATTTTATCTTATGGATTCATATATTATGTAATATTAAATATGATGTTTTTCATATTATTTATTGTACAAATGCAAAATAAGCCTTGAAAAATTGTTGCTGCCTGCCACACTCTTCTGAAAACATGAATGTGCTACTTCCACAAAAAGGTGGGGACCACTGAACTAGGGGCACAGATCTTCTTGACCTGCTGCTTACAAACCAGGAAACATTAGTAGGGGAAGCAAAAGTGGATGGGACTCTAGGAGGTAGTGACCATGAGATGGTCAAGTTCAGGATCCTGACAAAAGGAAGAAAGGAGAGCTGTAGAATACGGACCCTGGACTTCAGAAAAGCAGACTTTGACTCCCTCAGGGAACTGATGGATAGAATCCCCAGGGAGAACAACATGAGGGGGAAAGGAGTCCAGGAGAGCTGCCTGTATTTTAGGTTTCAGAGTAGCAGCCGTGTTAGTTTGTATCCTCAAAAAGAACAAGAGTACTTGTGGCACCTTAGAGACTAACAAATTTATTTGAGCATAAGCTTTTGTGGGCTACAGCCCACTTCTTCGGATACATAGAATATAGTGAGGATATATATATACACATACAGAGCATGAAAAGGTTTTAGTTGTCTTACCAACTCCAAGAGGCCAATTAAGTAAGAGAAAAAAACTTTTTAAGTGATAATCAAGATAGCCCATTACAGACAGTTTGATAAGAAGTGTGAGAATCCTTATTGAGGTTTCAGGAACAAACCATATCAGTATGTAGAAAGAATAGTAAATATGATAGGCGAACAGCTTGGCTTAATAGTGAAATCCTTGCTGATCTTCAACACAAAAAAGATGCTTACAAGAAGTGGGAGACTGGACAAATGACAAGGGAGGAGAATAAAAATATTGCTCAGGCATGCAGGACTGAAATCAGGAAGGCCAAATCAGAAATGAAGTTACAACTAGAAAGGGATATTAAGAATAACAAGAAGGGTTTCCACAGGTATGTTAGCAATATGAAGAAGGTCAGGGAAAATGTTGGCCACTTACTCAATGTGGGAGGCATCCTAGTGACAGAGAATGTAGAAAAAGCTATTGTACTCAATGCTTTTTTTGGCTCTTGTCTTCACAAACAAGGTCAGCTCCCAGACTACTGCACTGGGCAGCACAGTATGGGGAGGAGTTGACCATCCCTCTGTGGAGAAAGAAGTGGTTCAGGACTATTTAGAAAAGCTGGACGAGCACAAGTCCATGAGATTGGATGCAGTACATCTAAGGGTGCTAAAGGAGTTGGCAGATGTGATTGCAGAGCTATTGGCCATTATCTTTGAAAACTCCTGGCAATCGAGGGAGGTTCTGGATGACTGGAAAAGGGCTAATGTAGTGCCCATCTTTAAAAAAGGGAAGTAGAAGGATCCGGGAAACTACAGGCCAGTCAGCCTCACCTCAGTCCTTGGAAAAATCATGGAGCATGTCCTCAAGAAATCAATTCTAAAGCACTTAGAGGAGAGGAAAGGGATTAGGAAGAGTCAGCATGGATTCACCAAGGGCATGTCATGTTTAACTAACCTAACTGCCTTCTATAATGAGATACATGGCTCTGAGGATGAGGGGAAAGCAGTGGATGTATTATTCCTTGACTTTAGCAAAACTTTGATACGGTCTCCCACAGTATTCTTGCAAGCAAGTTAAAGAAGTATGGGCTGGATGAATGGACTATAAGGTGGATAGAAAGCTGGCTAGATCATCATGCTCAATGGTTAGTGATCAATGGCTCCATGTCTAGTTGGCAGCCGATATCAAGCAGAGTGCTTCAAGGGTCAGTCCTGGGGTCGGTTTTGTACAGTATATTCATTAGTGATCTGGAGGATGGTGTGGACTCCACTCTCAGCAAGTTTGCAGATGACACTCAACTGGGAGGAGTGGTAGATATGCTGGAGAGTAGGGATAGGATACAGAGGACTGAGATAAATTAGAGGATTGGGCCAAAATAAATCTGATAAGGTTCAACAAGGACAAGTGCAGAGTCCTACACTTAGGATGGAACAATCCCATGCACTGTTACAGACTAAGGACTAAATGGCTAGGCCGCAGTTCTGCAGAAAAGGACCTGGGGATATGATGGACAAGAAGCTGGACATGAGTCAACATTGTGCCCTTGTTGCCAAGAAGGCTAATAGCATTTTGGTCTGTAAAGTAGGAGCATTGCCAGCAAATAGAGGGATGTGATCACTCCCCTCTATTCAGCATTGGCAATGCCTGATCTGGAGTACTGTGTCCAGTTTTGGGCCCCACACTACAAGGAAGATGTGGAAAAAATGGAAAGAGTCCAGTGGAGGGCAACAAAAATGATTAGGGGGCTGGAGCATACAATTTATAAGAAAAGGCTTAGGGAACTGGGATTATTTAGTCTGCAGAACAGAAGAAGGACGGAGGGATTTGATAGCTCCTTTCAACTGCATGAAAGGGGGTTCCAAAGAGAATGGACCTAGGCTGTTTTCAGTTGTAGCAGATGACAGAAGAAGGAGTAATGATATCAAGTTGCAGTGGGGGTGTCATAAACAGATAGTTCAGGGTTAATAGAACAGACGTACTTCATGTCTCTTTTGACTGTAAAGGGTTAACAAGTTCAGTGAGCCTGGCTGTCACCTGACCAGAGGACCAATCAGGGGACAGGATACTTCCAAATCTTGAGGGAGGGAAGTTTTTGTGTGTGCTGTTAGATTTTGGTTGTTGTTCTCTCTGGGTTCTGAGAGTGACCAGACGTGCAACCAGGTTTCTCTCCAATCTCTCCAATACAGTCTCTTATATGTCCAGAGTAGTAAGTACTAGGTAAATAAGGTGAGTTAGGCTTAAGTTTGTTTTCTTTTTTTGCAAATTTGTGTTTGGCCAGAAGGAGTTCAAATTTTTATTTTGCTGAAAGGATTTTAATTTGTACTTGTACACTTAGACTGGGATGGTATTCCCAGTGTCTATAGCTGAAAGACCCTGTAACATATTCCATCTTAATTTTTACAAAGATAATTTTTACTGTTTTTTCTAAAGCTTTTCTTGTTTAAGAACCTGATTGTTTTTTTATTCTGGTGAGACCCCAGGGGACTGGGTCTGGATCCACCAGGGAATTGGTGGGGAGAGAGGAGGGAAGGGGGAGAGAAAGGTTAATTTTCTCTCTGTGTTAGCATTACTTTCTCTCTCAGGGAGAGTCTGGGAGGGGGAGAGAGAAGGATGGGGGAAGGTGAATTTTCCTCTCTGTTTTAAGATTCAAGGAGTTTGAATCACAGTGATCTTCCAGGGTAACCCAGGGAGGGAAAGCCTGGGAGAGGCAACGGTGAGGGAAAGGGTTTACTTTCCTTGTGTTAAGATCCAGAGGGTCTGGGTCTTGGGGGTCCCCGGGCAAGGTTTTGAGGGGACTGGAATGTACCAGGCACTGGAATTCCTGGTTGGTGGCAGCGCTACGAGTACTAAGCTGGTAATTGAGCTTAGAGGAATTCATGCTAGTACCCCATCTTTTGGACGCTAAGGTTCAGAGTGGGGAATTATACTATGACAGGGGGAAGTTTAGGTTGGATATTAGGAAAAACTTTTTCACTATGAGGGCAGTGAAGCACTGGAAGGTGTTACCTAAGAGGTGATGGGTTATCCTTCCTTAGAGGTTTTTAAGGTCAGGCTTGACCAAGCCCTGGCTGGGATTATTTAGTTGGGGATTGATCCTGCTCTGAGCAGGGGGTTGGACTAGATGACCTCCTGAGGTCCCTTCCAATCCTGATATTCTATGATTTTATGATTTTAAGTGATCCACCCGCTGTCACCCATTCCCCAGCTTCTGGAAAACTCAGGCTAGGGACACCATCCCTGCCCATCCTAGCTAATAACCATTGATGGACCTATCCTCCAGGAACATATCTAGTTCCTTTTTCAACCCTGTTATAGTCTTCACCTTCACAACATCCTTCAACAAAGAGTTCTTTAGGTTGACTGTGCATTGTGTGAAAAAAAACTTACTTTTGTTTTTTTTTTAACCTGCTGCCTATGAATTTCTTTGGATGATCCCTAGTTCTTGTGATGTTAGACAAGGAGTAAATAATTTTCTTCACACCAGTCATGATTTTATAGACCTCTATCATATCCCCCCTTAGTCATCTCTTCAAAGCTGAAAAATCCCAGTTTTATTGATCTCCTCTCATAAGAAAACCTTTCTATACCCCTAATAATTTATGTTGCCCTTTCTGAATATTTTCTACTTCCAATATATCTTTTCTTTTATATGGAGAGACCACACTTGCATGCAGTATTCAAGATGTGGGTGTACTATGGATTTATATAGAGCCAATATGATATTTTCTGTCTTATTATCTTATCTTTTTCCTAATTATTCCCAACACTCTATTCGCTTTTTTGACCGCTGCTGCACATTAAGTGGATGTTTTCAGAGAACTATCCTTAATGACTCTAAGATCTCTTTTCATTGGTAACAGCTAATTTAAACCTCATCATTTTATATGTATAGTGGGGATTATGTTCCCAACGTGTATTACTTTGCATTTATCAACATTGAATTGCATCTGTCATTTTGTTGCCCAGTCATCCAGTTTTACAAAATTCCTTTGTAACTCATAGCAGTCTGCTTTGGACTTAAATATCTTGAGTAGTTTTGTATCATCTGCAAATTGTTCCTCCTCAACGTTTATCCTTTTTTTCAGATCATTTATGAATATGTTGAACAGGACTGGTCCAGTACAGACCTCTGGAGGACACCACTATTTACCTCTCTCTATTCTGAAAATTGACCATTTATTTCTATCCTTTGTTTCCTATCTTTTAACCTCTTCCTGATCCATGAGAGAACCTTTCCTCATCCCATGACAGCTTACTTTGCTTAAGAGCCTTTGGTGAGGGACCTTGTCAAAGGCTTTCTGAAAATCTCAGTACTCTATATCTACTCGATCCTCTTTGTCCACATGCCTGTTGACCCCCCTCAAATAATTCTTGTAAATTGGTGAAGCATGATCTGTCTTTTCAAAACTCATGTTGACTCTTCCCCAACCAATCATATTCATCTATTTGTCTGATCATTTTGTTCGTTTCTATAGTTTCAACCAATTTGCCCGGTACTGAAATAGGCTTACTGGCCTGTAATTGTCAAGATAGCGTCTGAAGTCTTTTAAAAAAATTGGTATCACATTAGCTATCCTCCAGTCATTTGGTGCAGAAAGTGATTCAGATGATAGGTTACAGACTACAGTTAGTAGTTCTGAAATATCACATTTTGAGTCCCTTCAGAACTCTTGGGTGAATCCCATATGGTCCTGGTGACTTATTGATGTTTAGTTTATCAATTTGTTACAAAACCTCTTCTGATGACACCTCAGTCTGGGTCAGTTCCTCAGATTTGGCACCAAAAATCATAGTAGAATGCCACAGGATCAAGATCCAGTCAAGATGAGGGCACTACTGAGCTGAACTCTCTTGAATTGTCCAGCATTTTACTTCCTTTTATATCAGTGATGGTCTGCCGTGTGTATGAACTGCAAGATTTAGCACCATCCTTTCCTTTCTCCTGCTCCCTCCCACTCAGTCAATTACAAGTTGCATCGACAAGGAAGAAGATAAATGAGGTTTCAGAAGGAATAATGATTAACTTTTCTGGAACACTCGTATGCAGGATCAACCAATCCATCCCCCTGTAAAAGTAATTGGGGTACACAAAATATTATTTGGCATTTGGGTATTGATTGACATTATTTTAGGTAGGGCTGGCAATGCTGGCTCTTATTAATGTTGCCTGCTGCTTCTCTTTATAAAGCCCTGTTTTTGTTGCCTATAACTTCACCAAACTTTAACCACTGAAGTTGCTAACTTCTATGTCATGTGTCTAGCTCAAAACACTTGAGACATTTCCAAGAACGAAGTCAGGGGAAAATATGCTGTTTTGCTCATTATAAGTTCTAGTGTGACCAGGCTTTGGAGACTGAACTTGACATTTGGCATGAGGAGTCATTTTATTAAAAAAAAAAGGTGAGATAAAAATAATCTAAAATGAGATTTAAAGTAAAAAATAAAATATTGAAAATTGAACAAAATGTTTCAATTTTACTGAAATGTAATGTTTGAACTGACACCTAAATTAAAAAAAAATCATTCCAAGGGAAATTTTTGAAATTTGATTACAATTTGGAATGAAAACAAATTTTCAAATCACAACCTATCCCATGAAATGGACTTGCTGGTTCTTGGCCAGCTCCCTAACAAAGCAATCAGATGCTGTATTCATGAGCAACATAGAAAATAGCAAGATGAAAATCAATTATTTTCTTTTAGGAGCAAGGTTAGAGTAGTGTATGGTGAATAATGCCTAGGGCCACACACTGAACAATGAGGAGAAAAGAAAATACTGAAAAGTAGCTTACTCAGTGATCCTTGTCCATCCTGTGCACTGAACGAGGCAGGGGTCCCATGGAAAATGTAATACATGGTCGTGTAATTAAAGACTGCATCGTAACTTCATTGAAGAAAAAACAAAATGTGTGTGTTGGAAACTAGACCTAACTGGGGGACAATATAATAAGCCAATGGGGTATCTGACCATAATCCCATTCTTTTCATCCTTAAGAAGATGGGGGGCTCAACTGGGGAACAAACTCTTGGGAGATTCCCAGGGGAGATCAACTCCAGAGACTCTGTCTTTTGCTCATGAGCCCTTGTACAATCAGACCACAGGTCACCAGGGGATACGCCTGGCCATCAGCGCTGGACCAGTGAGGACCACAGACTGATATATGTGAGCTCCTGCTCTTGTTTCCCCTCCATTTCTCTCTCCCACTATCATCTTCTCTGTCAGCTTGTTACCTGATCCTGAGACCAACTTCACCATGAGCACAGTGAGCTGAGATGGCCCATCCAGCTCGGCCCAGGCGGACAAGGATCAGCAAAGAATAGAGACCTGACCAGGCCCACCATGTGACATCTCAGACCAGAAGAATGAGCCAGAATCCAGAGAAACAGTTGTCCTGGCTGACCTGCCACCAACCCAAATCATCCACCTGTGACAGGGCAGCCACCAGCTGTGCTGAGGTGTATTTTCCGCACCTTTATGATCCTATATCTTCTTCTTGCCAGGTGTGAGGGTTGAGGACCTTTCAAGATATTTAAAGATACTTATGTGCAAGGCTGAGGAGGAGTCAGTGCTCATGGTACATGTAAGTACCAATGACATAGGCAAAGAAAGGAGAGAGGTCCTGGCTGCCAAACGGAGGCTGTGGGTAAGAGATTAAAGTCCATGAGCACCAATGTAGCATTCTCAGAAATGTTTCTAGTTCCACACAAAGGACCAGGGAGGGAGGCAGAACTACAGGATCTCAATATGTGGATGCTATGATGCTGTTCAGAGAATGAATTTAGGTTCATTAGCAACCAGATAACGTTTAGAGAAGGGAGAAGCCTATACAGGAACGATAGGCACCACCTAAATCAAAACAGAACTAGACTGTTGAATGTAAAATAAAATAGCTTGTTGATAATTTTTTTAAACTAAGGGCTGTGGGAAAGCCAACAAGACCAGAGAAGTACAGGGTTTGGAGACATGCATCTTATAGGAGAGGATTTATTAATGGGGATTCTCTATATTCTCATAAAGAAGAGAGGATAGAAGTTGATAAAGTTGATAGAAGCTGGGGGGACAGTTAGATACACTGGAGGATAGGGATAGGGTCCAGAGTTACCCAGACAAATTGGAGGATTGGGCACAAAGAAATCTGGTGAGGTTCAACAAGGACAAGTGCAGAGTCCTGCACTTAGGATGGAAGAATCTCATGCACTGCTACAGGTTCGAGATCAACTGGCTAACCAGCAGTTCTGAAGAAAAGGACCTGGGGATTAAAGTGGATGAGAAGCTGGATATAAGTCAACAGTGTACCCTTGTTGCCAAGAAGGCTAATAGCATATTGGGCTGCGTTAGTAGGAGCATTGCCACCAGATTGAGGAAAGTCATTATTCCCCTCTATTTGGCACTGGTGAGACCACATCTGGAGAATTGCATCCAGCTTTGGGCCCCCCATTACAGAAGGGATGCAGACAAATTGGAGAGAGTCCAGTTGAGGGCAACAAAAATGATGAGGGGGCTGGGGCACATGACTTATGAGGAGAGGTTGAGGGAACTGTGGTTATTTAGACTGCAGAGTGGGGTGGGGGTTGATAGCAGCCTTCAACTACCTGCAGGGGGGTTCCAAAGAGGATGGATCCCAGCTGTTCTCAGTGATGGGAGATGGCAGAACAAGGAGCAATGGTCTCAAGTTACAGTGGGGGAGGTCTAGGTTGGATATCAGAAACATTATTTCACTAGGATGGTGGTGACGCACTGGAATGGGAGGTGGTGGAATCTCCTTCCTTAGAGATTTTTAAGGTTGGGCTTGACAAAGCCGTGGCTGGGATGATTTAGTTGGTGTTGGTCCTGCTTTGAGCAGATGACCATCTGAGGTCTCCTCCAACCTCTGTCATCTATGATTCTGTGACAGGTAGGAACTGAACAGAAACAGTCAAGCATAAAAGAGTCCTATACAATTACATCACATGAAAGCAGACAACTAATTACCGACAAATTTTATAAGCACTCTTGTACAAATACTAGAAGTCTAAACACTAAAACTGGTGAACTTGAATGTCTGGTATTAAAGGAGGCTATTGATATAATCGATATCACAGAAACTTGGTGGACCAATGAGAATCAGTGAAACATGGTATAAAATAGGTATAAACAGGGTATAAAATATCAAGGAAGGACAGAGTAGGTCATGCTGGTGAGGGAGTGGCACTACATGTGAAAGAAAGTATAGACTTAAATAGAGTAAAGATATTAAATGAATCAAATTGTACTATAGAATTTGCATAGATAACAAATCTATGTTTGAAATAATAAGAGTTTAGCAGTAGGAATATACTACAGATCACCTGACTAGGGTGGTGATAGTGACTGTGAAACTTAGAAAGGCTATAACAGGAGAAAACTCAGTAATGAAGGAGGATTTCAAATTATTCTCATATTGACTGGGTACGTCACCTCAGGACAGGATGCAGAGATAAAGTTTCTAAATATCACTAGTGACTGCTTTTTGGAGCAGCTAGTCCTGGAACCCACAAGGGAGAGGCAATTCTTGATTTAAGTGGCACAGAGGATCTGGGTCCAAGAGATGAGTATAGCTGAACTGCTCAGCGATAGTGACCATAACATAACTGAATTTAATATGTACAGTTTGGTGGGTGGGAACTACCAAAGAAGCCCACCATAGTACCATTTAACTTCAAACAGGGGAACTACTCAAACATGAGGAATCTAGTTGCACTTGAAAATAGCCCTGTTCTGTTCATTCCCTCCGAAGCATCTGTCACCGGCCTCTGTCAGAAGATAGAACTCTGGGTTAGAAGGACTATTGGTCTGACCCAGAAGAACCAATCTTATGTTTCCCCACTTTTATGTCTCTCAGTCTTTTCAAAAGCAGAAAGAGTAACCACCATTCACAGCGGTTCACTTGACATTCAGCAAATGCTCGAGCATGCTGTGCACTGACTGATCCATGTGGACTCTGCTGGCCTGCACTAAAAGATCCCTAGTGCACATTAACACAGTATTGTTTGAAACAGAACTACATCAGTGCATTCTAGAGTCCTTTGGGAGTGTGACGAGCTAGTGCACAGTAGAGTATACACCCCTCTCCTGTTGACTACTGCACCACATAGACAAGTTCTAATTATTACTCTCTCTTTGAAAAAGGAATTTGGGTGAGTTTTAATTATGGTTGTTTGACAGAACCACTCTGTTTTAATTTCAATATGCTTTACGTCTTGCTTTGATTCCTTGCCTTGTGTATCCTAGTCAATACACCTCCAATCTTTGGCATGGATTTTCCAGGGCATGTGCCATAGGACTAAACAGGCTGCAGTCTCTGTACCCAAAATCTGGAAGCGTGTTTGACTGTTCAGTGTTGTACCATGACAGGAAGAATTCAACGCCTTTGACTCTCTGGGACAATTTTTGCCAATAAAATGAACATAATATACATCAGACTAATAGAAAGGAAGAGAATTTAGCAACTTAGGTAGAAGTAACAACAAATTAATAGAAGAAATAACAGTAAAGATAAATAGAAAGAAAGAAGTCACAATAGATAATTAGACGAATACATGGATAGATGGATTCTGCATTTGTTTTTCATTTGTCCCAGTGAGTGAGAGAGAGAGAGAGAGAGAGAGAGAGAGAGAGATCTATTTTTTTTATCTCTGCCCTATTTGTCATGTATTGGAATTGTTCCCTCTTTCCCTACCTCTCTGCTCAGTCACTGCTA
The DNA here is from genome assembly GCF_025201925.1 of Gopherus flavomarginatus. Lineage (NCBI taxonomy): Eukaryota > Metazoa > Chordata > Testudines > Testudinidae > Gopherus > Gopherus flavomarginatus. The sequence goes on along the minus strand of NC_066627.1, from coordinate 12,171,702 downwards.
AATTTACCCCATAATATCTCCCATGAACTATCAGACTGAAGACACCAGTGTGTAAGGCTTACAGACAATTTTCATTCAGGTTTCTTGATCCATGTTTTAAAATATCTGAGTCATAGTGATTAATTCCCCCACTTTCCATGGGAGGAAACTTAGGCACAAACATTCTCTCATCACTTTCCTAAAGTAACCCCTCATCTGGGCTGCTTTAGTCTTCCATGGCCAAACTTGAAGTCTGAAAAAAATACATAGTGTCCATTTACACTTTTTCCCCTTAAAGGGCGCATCTGCAAACCCCACTTGTATTTCATTGCAACAGCAAACTTATCGTGCCAGTGTGTGTGGAATCCTCCAAACTCTTCTCTCCTCCAACACCAGCCTCGTTTTGGCTATTTATCTATCAATCTAAATGTCCCAATTACTGTATTAAGACAGATCATTCTCTGCTGACACGGAGCCTGGCCTGCTGGAAGTATACTGAGACCTGTTGCTCTCTGCAGACAAGCTGTGTGTGTCTAACTGTTGGAAGGATATTTATCCATGTCTATTCCTCTAAGAGATTTCAGGCACTCACTCCCTGGAGCCCTGCATAGCACAGGAGCAGAGGCAAAGTTACTGTATTGTGTTTTCCTGAAAGTTCCCGGAAACTCAAGTGGTCACAATTACAGAGAGGCAGCAGGGTATAGAACAATGAGTGTGATCCAATTGGTAGGGGCACAGGCCTGCTACTCAGGAGATGTGGCATTTATTCCTTGCCCTGACACTGACCTGCTATGTGACCTGGTCCAAGTTGCATCATTTTGTGCCTCAGTTTCCCCTCCCTTCTGTTCTGTGTTAAGATTACAAATTCAGTGTGACACAGGCTGTCTCTCACTAGGTGTTTGTGTAGCTGCTAAGAGAATGGTCAATACAAATTTTACAAGAAATCTCTCTCAACAAAGGAAATGATTCTGTATGTCTACTCTCATAATCTTTTGACACTCAGTGGGTCCATCTCTGTGTACACTCCCACATATACTACGTGACAAAAATAAATACAATGTAAATCTTTTATAAGATGCTCATATTCAAAAGTCAGAGAAAGCTCAGACCAAAAGCATATAGAGCTGGGAGTTTCTAAGTGTCTGTGTTAGGATTCCTGGGTTCTACTCACTCCTCTTATACAACAACCTTCAACTCAGGGTCTCTGTTTCCTTTCCCACCCTTGGCCCATCTTGCTCTTTGTGTGTTACCTAGTGCAGTGAGCCACAGCTTTCAGGGGCATCTATCATTCAGATTTGTATTGTTGTTACCCCTCAGTATTACAGCATGGGAACGTTAGTTATTATTATTCTTGGTAGTCCAACGATTCGATGATGATAAATCTGTGCAGATCATCTACTGTTGGTCTCGTGGTGTGCCCTCTGATGACTATACAAGCCAATTCTAGAGGTGCACATTTTGCTGCAGATGGTGCATGGGAAGTTCGCGGTCAGTGGATTGTGCGCTGCTGATGCTCTGTGACGTCGTTCACGTGCCTCTTGTAGACACCGGCAGCGGTCTTCCTCAAAGGCGATGCAGGTATTTCTAACTGTTGCACACCACTGTGTTCTGTTGCTGGAGATGTCCTCAGGGTCCCCTAGGTTTGATATGCTGTACTGCAGATTGGCTTTGATGGTGTACTTGTAACTTTTCCATGGATGACCTATATGCCGGACGACCTGGGAGAGCTCACCATACAGAAACTGGCGGGGGATTCTGTTGGCATCCATGTGGCTGACATGACCAGTCCAGCGTAGCTGTGACTTCATGATCATCATTTTGATGCTTGTCATCTGGGCTCTCTTGAGGACCTCGGGATTGGGCACTTTGTCTTGCCAGTGGATCTTCATGATGTTACAGAGGCAGCGCTTGTGGAATGCTTCAAGTCTGCTTGATGCATTCCACAAGCGCTGCCTCTGCAACATCATGAAGATCCACTGGCAAGACAAAGTGCCCAATCCCGAAGTCCTCAAGAGACCTATATAGTGTCCATGTTTCTCACCTGTACAAAAGAGATGAGAGAACAACAGCTCTGTACACAAGCAGTTTTGTTGACAACCGGATGTCTTGGTGGTTTAAAACTTTGACATGCAGACAGCCAAGTGCCTGGCTTGCTTTGGATATTCGTGCATTGATCTCATTATCCAGTGATCCATCACTGGATATGACACTACCCAAGTATTTAAAGTTCTCCACTACTTTAAGATTAGTGCTGTCAATGGAGATACTTAGGACAGAAGCATTTGATCCAGGTGCAGGTTGATGAAGAACTTCTGTCTTTCCAAGGCTGATAGTTAGTCCGAAGAGTTGTGAGGCCTCAGCAAACTTGTTGACAATGTGCTGAAGATCATTTTCAGTGTGAGCCATGAGGGCACAGTCGTTGGCAAAGAGTGCCTCAAGAAGGAGTTTCTGCACTGTCTTAGTCTTTGCATTCAGGTGACAGAGGTCAAAAAGTGAACCATTGTGCCGGTATTTCAGGTATATACTTCGGTCCAGATCTTTCATTGCATGGTTAAGGATGCATGCAAAGAACAGGTTAAATAGGACAGGAGCGAGAACACATTCTTGTTTCATACCATTGGTGATGTTGAAGGAGGCTGATGTGGCTCCATCAGACAATACTTTGCCTTTCATGCTGTCATGAAAAAGGAGTATAATCTGGACAAATTTTCTTGGGCAGCCAAGTCATGTTAGAATGGTTCAAAGGGCTTCCCTGCTGAGGGTATCAAACGCTTTTGTCAGACCTATGAAGACAGCATACAGGTACATATTCTGTTCAATGCACTTCTCTTGTATTTGTCTGACAGCAAAGACCATGTCAACTGTGCTCCGGCCAGGTTGGAAACCACATTGACTTTCAGGTAGATTTGCCTCGGAAATACTGGCTATTAGGCGGTTCAAGATGATGCAGGTGATGATCTTCCCAGCAACGGAGAGGAGGTATATGCCTCTATAGTTTCCACATTCTGATTTGCTGCTTTTGTTCTTGAAAAGCGAGACAATAGTAGCGTTGTGGAGGTCCTGTGGTATGTTTCCATCCTCCCAGATGCTGATGTTCACACTATGGAACGCTGCTAATGCTGCTGGACCTGCTGCTTTGTATATCTCTGCTGGTATCCCATCTTTTCCAGGAGCTTTTCCTGAACTCATCTGGCTAACAGCTTTCTTAATCTCATCTATAGTGGGTGGAAAGTCAAGATCTGTCAGAGCAGTTTATTGTGGAATTTCATTGAGGACATTATTATTCACGGTTGATGGTCTATTGAGAAGGTTGCTAAAGTGTTCTCACTATCTTTCGTTGATGTCTTCTGTATCTTTAATCAGCGCTGTGTTGTCTGATGAGAGCAATGCGGTGGTCCTTGGTTTAGAAGGTCCATAGACAGTCTTAATAGCACTGAAGAACATCTTTGTGTTGTGAGTCTCAGCATAGTGGTCAATTTCTTTGGTTTCGCTCTCCCCCCAGTTGTCTTGTATCTGACTGAGGTCTTTCTGTGTTTTGCTCTGAAGGTACTTGAAATGGTCCCGTTTAGAGACTGAGGAGGGGTCATTCTGCCATTCGATAAAGGCTTTTCTCATTACTTCCAGTGCCGAGCATATTTCTTCTTGGTTCTCATCAAACCAATCCTGATGTGTTCTTTTCTTTGGTCCAAGAGATGTGAGGCTCAGAGTGCTGGACAAATCACAGATTAGTCAGGATGTCTCTTCAACTTCACATCGCTCCCTCTCAGCACAAACGCCCTAAGCATGTGCGACCTGCTTTCAACATAGCCAAACTGAAGGATGCTCAGTGTTTCAACAATTTCCAGAGGAGTCTTGATGACAAACTGACACCTCACGGACAATTGATCTGTACTGTAACCAAAAAGTGGGACTAGTTCAAGCAGATAGTGACTGACACAGCAAATTATTATTGTTAACTTTATTATTATTAATTTGTTTTATTATATTTCCTTTCATAGATTCACAGATTCTAAGGCCAGTAGGGACCACTGGGATCACAAGATGTTTAAGCAGACAAAGGAGAAAGCTACCTTCTAAATTTATCCCCATGAGTCACCAGTGAATCCTGGCCACAGACAGACTCCACAGGTTTTGGCTAGAAGTTTCAGTAAACCCACCACAGAAAGCCTGCATTTTAGTTGCTCAGATGCCCTGATTTAGCTTTGACTAAAGAACACTGTCTGCTGGAGGACATAGACTGTGATGTCTTCCATTCTTTATCTGGTCATTCATATCCATAGGGTCGCTCAGAGGGCTCCAGTAATCGCCAGCACAATCTTTGCTCATAATCATTGCACTTTGTGGTAGAGATGTTCACACTTTGCTCTCTTCTCATTTCTTTTCCATGTTTCTGTCTGCTCCTCCAGCAGTATCAATTAACATGGGCTTGTTTGTCTAAAACAGCTATGCCCAGCGTCTGTGACTGCAGTCTTTGTCCTGTGACAATTACCATAGCCTTTTTTTCATTCTCTAGAGCATCTTTGATTCAGTGGTTGTAACACCACATGGTTAATTTAAATTCAGAGAGACTTCAGTGCAGAAAGGTAGCAATGTCACAGTGTCTGTTCATATATACTCTCCCAGCCAGGCTCCTGCAGATGTTTGACACATGCTCCATCATCTCTTCCTTTTTGAAAGACATTCTGCAGATTGGGGAACAGTTCTGTCAGTCAATTTTATTTCAAATGTCATTAAGCCTTAAGGATGGCTCTTGTGCACTCATAACGAGGATCCCTGCCTCTCTTTTGAGGCTTCCTTCTACAAACTATGAGTCTATGAATCTTTTATTGCTAAGGGTTCTGATCTGTCTCCACCGCTGTCCATGCATTGGTTTCTGTGTAAATCTTTCTAGGATTTCTTTGGCAATTTGCTTTCCCCCTTCTTTTATGCTTTCTTGGGCTGGGATGGATGTTCACCCATTGACTGGTATTGCAACAAAGTGATGTCTTTTCTCTGGCTGACTCCTCGGGCATTTTGATGTTACATTCTTCTATGTCAATTGCGTCTTCCAGAGATAGCAAACACATCACATCGCTGGCTGTACATCCTGCCCAGGTTTTCATTCATATTCAATACTCTGTGTATCACCAGGAGCTGTCTTGTTTAGATATCTTTTTGCAGCTTCTCCTTTTGATTCCACTTGATCACTCAGGCATTGCACCATGTTATATGTACCACTCCCATGTTAATGGCTTAAGTCAAATTCTTCAAGTCAAGCTTTGTCCTTAGAGTGGTTCTTATTCATCTGTATTATCTGTCCTCACTTCTTCTTTGAATCCTTATATTGGAACTCTCACATTTCCCTGATTTAAGGGATTATATTATACTAGTAATTGTAAAGGGCTAGGGGCCTGTACATCCTGAGCTATTCCTCTGACTTTGTTCAGTTACTTGACTTCAGCATTTCTCAGTTCATCATCTGTAAAATGGGGATAATAATTACAGTTTGGCAGATAATTCATAATCACTTAGAAATCTGCAAGGAAGGAGATTTGCCTAAGGACTCCAACCTGTCAAAGAAGGCCTGAAAACTGTGTAAAAGACTCTTGGGGCTTGATCATTTCATCTCAGATCTGTTTGATGTTTCATGAAGGGGAAGTTTAAACCATAAAACTGAGATCTCCAGCCCTAATCCGCAATCATCCTGAATACAAACATTGGATTATAACCTATGAACTAATTCTGAAAGAACTCTTTGCAACTACAAAACTTACCATCTCTATAATGAATCTGAACATCAAGAATTGAACTCATGTCTGTACGTATACTGATCTTTTAGCCAATACTCTCTCTCTTTTTTATTTTTAATAAATTGTAGTTTAGTTAATAAGAATTGGCTGTAAGCATGGATTTGGGTAAGATCTGGAATATTCATTAACCTGGGAGGTTCTGTGTCCGATCCTTTGGGATTGGTAGAACTTTCTTATATGATGAATAAGATTTTCAGTAATCCTCAGCATATTTGACTTGCGTGTCTGTGTGGAGGCCTAAGGCTGGGTGGTTTCTAGGTAACCAGTAAGGTATTATAGAAGATGTTTTGTGCTGGTTTGGTAAATTTAAGTGTTGGAATATCCACCAGCTTTGGGGATTATCTGCCCCGTTCTTTGCAGTTCACCCTAATTGAGTAACTCCAGGGTGGCATTCTGGGATCCCAGTCACAGAGAGCCATCAGGAGGCAGAACCATGTGATGGGGAGCCAGACAGAGTGAAAAGTGAGTTGCAAAGCAGAATGGATGTGCCTCCAGCTAAGCCCCTGTGATGCCCAAAGATGATCAGAAGGCCCAGGGGTTCAGAGGTCAAACCTCCCAGAATGCTGACAGCTGAGCCTGCTGAGAACTGATGAGCTGCCAGCTGGTTGCAGAAATTCTCATTATCAGACCATTAGTGCACGAACTTGCACTTTGTACTATTGAATGTCACCATATTTCTCTCACATAAGAACATGAGAACGTAAGAATGGCCCTACTGGGTCAGACCAAAGGTCCATCTAGCCCAGTATCCTGTCTTCCAACAGTGGCCAGTGCCAGGTGCCTCACAGGGAATGAACAGAACAGGTAATTATCAAGTGATTCATCCCCTGTTGCTCATTCCCAGTTTCTGGCAAACAGAGTCTAGGGACACCATTCCTGCCCATCCTGGCTCATAGCCATTGATGGACTTATCCTCCATGAATTTATCTAGTTCTTTTTTGAACCCTGTTATGGTCTTCACAACGTCCTCTGGCAAGGAGTTTCACAGGTTGACTGTGTGTCATGGGAAGAAATACTTCTTTTTATTTGTTTTAAACCTGCTGCCAATTAATTTCATTTGGTGACCTCCTAGTTCTTGTGTTATGAGATGTAGTAAACAACACTTCCTTATCTACTTTCTCTACACCTGTCATGATTTTATAGACCTCAATCATATCTCCCCTTAGCTGTCTCTTTTCTAAGCTGAAAAGTCCCAGTCTTATGAATCTCTCCTCATATTGAGGCCGTTCCATATCCCTAATCATTTGTGTCACTCTTTTCTGAACCTTGAGATAGGGCAACCACACCAGCACACAGTGTACAAGATGTGGGCATACCATGAATTTATAGAGAGGCAACATGATATTTTCTGTCTTATTATCTATCCTTTTTTATTATTGTTATTATTATTCCCAGCATTCTGTTCCCTTTTTTGACTGCCATTGCACATTGAGTGGATGTTTTCAGAGAACTATCCACAATGATCCCCCAGATCTCTTTCTTGAGTGGTAACAGCTAATATAGACCCCATCGTTTATATGTATAGTTGGGATTATGTTTTCCAATGTGCATTATTTTGCATTTAACACCATTACATTTTATCTGCCTTTTTGTTGCCCAGTCACCTAGTTTTGAGAAATCCTTTTGTAGCTCTTCACAGTCTGCCTGGGTCTTAACCATCTTTAGTAATGTTGTACCATCGGCAAATTTTGCCACCTCACTGTTTATCCCTTTTTCCAGATCATTTATGAATATGTTGAATAGGACTGGGCCCTGGGGGACACTACTATTTACCTCTCTTCTTTCTAAGGACTGATCATTTATTTTACCCTTTGTTTCCTATCTTTTAACCAGTTACCAATCCATTAGAGCACCTTCCCTCTTATCCTGTGGCAGCTTACTTTGCGTAAGAGCCTTTGGTGAGAGACTGTGTCAAAGGCTTTCTGAAAATCTAAGTACACTACATTCACTGGATCCCCTTGGTCCACATGCTTCTTGACCCCCTCAAAGATCGCTAACGATTGTGAGCTATAATTTCCCTTTACAAAAACCATGTTGTCTCTTCCCCAACAAATTATGTTCATCTATATGTCTGACAATATTGTTCTTTATTATAATTTCAACCAGTTTCCCAGTACTGAAGTCAGGCTTACAGGCTTGTAATTGCAGAGATGACCTCTGGAGCCCTTTTTGGAAATTGGCATGACATTAGCTATCCTCCAGTCATCTGGTACAAAGCTGATTTAAATGATAGGTTACAGACTACAGCTAGAAGTTCTGTAAGTTCATATTTGAATTCATTGGGTAAATACCATCTGGTCCTGTTGACTTATTGCTGTTTAATGTATCAATTTGTTCCAAAACCTCCTCTAATGATACCTCAATCTGGGACAGTTGCTCAGATCTGTCACCTAAAAATAATGGATCTGGTTTGGGCATCTCCCTCATATCCTCAGGTGTGAAAATCAATGCAAAGAATTCATTTAGTTTCTCCACGATGGCCTTATCATCCTTGAGTGCTCCTTTAGCACCTTTATGGTCCAGTCTTCAAGTTCATTCACATTATCCTGTATAACTTTCTGATCTACCCCTGCATTGACGATGCTTCCCAACTCTGTGTCATCAGCAAGCTTCATTAGCACACTCCTACTCTTTGTGCCAAGGTGAATAACAAAAATATTGAATAAGGCTTGTCCAAAGACAAATCCTTGAGGAACTCTGCTTGTTACCTCCATCCAGTCTGATAATTCAAGATCTCATCAAAGACAACACTGTAGTCAATGCTATAGTAAACTAGCTGAAGATTGATTATATAAGAAAAGAGAGAAAGAGAGTATTGAGAGGATGAAGCAGGTAACATACATTACAGGTGAATGATAGCAGAGGTGTAGTAATCTGATGGTTTTCCACATGTCTCTCATGGGGGCAGAATTTAGGTCTCTACTAGCCTGCAGTGATGCCATTAAAAAAAACCACCTAGACCAGGGGTTGGCAACCTTTGGCATGCAGCCCATCAGGGTAATCTGCTGGAGGGCTGTGAGACATTATGTTTATGTTGCCCATCTCTGACATGGCCCCCCGCAGCTCCCAGTGGCTGCAGTTCACCGTTGCCAGCCAATGGGAGCTGCGGGAAGCAGTAATTTAGGTTCAGTGATTTACTTAACGTAATTGTCAGCCATTCATTACAATAGGCACAGATAAGTGACAATATTAGAGGTAACATTGATGTGTTTCCTGCACTGTGTTCATCAAGTAGATTTTTATTTTAACACATCTTTGATCTAAGACTAATTAAATCCAGGATACAGGCAGATAAAAACAATACAAATAACATCTCCTTTGATTTCTATCAAGACAAGTGAGTGGGGCTATGTTTACTAGTCCACTTACTATCTCTTTGATATTCTTATGCACGTGAATTGCCCTGTTGGTCTGTCTGCATTACAGAGTTGGCAAACTGTTTAGATAGTGTCACAATCTGTCTATATTTTTTAAAAAGTCTGGCTAAATAAATCCATCTGACTAACTGGCCAGTGACTGACCCTTTGGGGCTGGAAGTATCCTAATGTAAGGCAATTTTTGGTTTTAATAACCTTTCATCACAGACATCTGGCTTGTCTGGGTGGTAATATAGGCTGGAGTGTAGAAGGCAGGGGTCTCAAACTCAATTTACTTTAGGGACAGTGCCAGCCCTCAAATCCTACAAGAGGGCCAATAATGTCACCACCTCTCAGCCCATTTCCCACCTTTTCCCCTCACTCTCTTGGCCTCATGCCATCCCAACTCACTCTGCTCAGCAACTAGTGACGGTATCTCTGTCCCTCTCCCCCAGCCAATGGGAGCTGCGGGAGGCTGCACCTGTAGCTGACAGTCAGCAGTGTGGCTGCATGGGACTCTCCTCTGTGGCTCTGCTGGCAACAGCAGGGTTAGGGAACCTCTTGCAAGGAGCAGAGCTGCCTGAAGTGAATGAGACATTGCTGAGTGTAACCCCTGGGGGGTCCCAGGATCAGCAGGATGGAGCAACGTTGAGGGGAGGGGCATGTGAATCTCTCCTGCCCACTCTCCTCCTGCCCCCGCACCCTCAGCTGGCAGCCATGAGGGCCAGATGAAAGAACTTTTTAAAGTTTCCTGGGGCTGCAGTGGGGAAGTACTCAGGCCACAGATAGCCTGTGGGCCAGGACTGTCTGTGGCTCCATTTTAAGCTGGTATAGTGATCCAGGAGCACACATTTATTGCTCATTTGATTACATCTAATTATAGACTATACCAGCAGTGTTAGGGTTACCATATGTCCATATTTTCCCTGATATGTCCAGTTTTTAGTTCTTAAATCACCATCTGGGAGAAATTTTTAAATATCTAAAAACATCCAGGAAAATGCAAATATATGGTAACCTTAAGTCCAAAGTCCCGGGGTTGGTAGCATTTCCTGGGGCAGCTCCCAGCACTCACTCTCCAGCAGGAGCCTGCAGTATGTGGAGGGGTGTAGCAGAGTGGATCTCTGATCCAGCCCTGAAGGGGTTAAAACAGCCTTGGATAAGGGGCTGGGGCTGGAGAAAGCAGCCTTTAAGCTGGGCTGATTGGGGAAGTGGCTGCAGCTGGGGCCACGCCCCAAACTGAGCCACAGGACCTAATAAGAAGGCCAGGGAAGCCAAGAACAGAGGAGTCTCTCTGACAGGGAGAGAGAGAGACAGGTCTGGCTGCTTGGGGACTCACCCAGGAGATCTAAAGGAAGGTAGGGCTGGGGAAAAGCCTTAGGAGCTGAGAAGGCCTAGGCTAGCAACTTCCCCAGGCTGCAGGGCCTAATTCTAGGCCTGCAAGGTACTGGGCTTGCAGAGGGGCAGTCAGAGAGTGGGTAAAGGCAGCCAGGCCAAAACCCCTTTGCCTATGATGAGTGGCTGATACTGCAGTCTGCCCCAGGGCTTGGGGGCTAGACAATGACTGGGCAGTAGCCAATACTGAGGCAAAGTGGGGATAGTGGGGTGGGGTTCCCTTGGGAGGGGGGAGACCCAGTTAAAGAGTCACTGAAGTCCAGGGAGGGGTCTGGGGCCAGCAGAGGACAGGTGGATCACTGGCCTGCAGAGGGTGCTCTGTAGCTGGAATTGAGCTAATTCCCTGAAACAACCAGCAGGAGGCGCCATGGGAATGAGTCCACATGTCTACAAGGGGGTCTCTGTGTGCTGCACTGGCTCCCACTTGCCCAATCTGAGCTGCGGAGGCAGGACTTGCAGGTGCTGGCAGTGGGCAGAGAGCTCTCCATGCCCCCTGACCTGAACTGACTCTACCCTAGGAGCCAGAGGGACCTGCTGGATGCTTCCCGGGAGCTGCCCCAGGTAAGCACAGCTGGGATTCACCACCTTGCCCCTGGGCAGGGCCCTCTGGCTCTTAGGGTCAGGTCATGGGGGGCAGAGGTCTCTGCACGATGCCAGCCCCTGAAAGCCCTGCTCCACGGCTCTGGCAACTCCCATTGGTGCTTTTCCCAGCCAATGGGAGCCACAGAGCTCACGCTTGTGGCAAGTGCAGCAGGTAGAGACCTTTTGGCTGCCTCTGAGCCTAGGCGCCAGAGGCACCAGCAGCAGGACGGGTGAATAGGCAAGTGGGGCAGGGTGAAGAGGTGAGCGGTGAGCAGCGGGGATTGAGTAGGTGAGGGGTGAGTGGAGGCAGATGAAAAGGCCAGCGGGGGGCAGTGGGGGTTGAAGAGGTGAGTAAGCCAGTGGCGGGTGGGCAGGGATGTGGAGGCAAGAAGCAGCAAGCCAGCAGCTGGTGAAGATTCTCAGGGTAGGCATGGGGGTTTCTGGCAGGGGATTGAGAAGGTAAGTGGCAGGTGGGAGGAGGTGAGCAGTCGGGGGGGGGGGGGACTGAGGAAGGATGCAGCAAGCCAGTGGTGGGCCAGGAGGTGAGGAGGAGTGCGGTGGTGGGGCTGAGTGGAGAGGAAGCAGAGTGGGGGTGGAGCATGGGAAGAGTGGGGGTAGATTGTGGGCGGGGCTGACACCCCCTGTGGAGTGTTCTCTTTTTTTGGATGTTCAAATATGGTAACCCTAACCAGTGTAGGGGTCTCTCTCCAGTTTTTTGATTGTCTGACATGAGATTAGCCCTCTCAGCTGTGACCCATACCAGATACCATGAAACAGATTTATTAAAAATCACTAGCTACCAGACTAGCAATCTGATATGCCAGTTCTTTTAGTATTGTGGGATGGAAATGATCCATTCTGTCCAATTTCCATGCATTAAGCTCTTTATGTAAGACAAATTAGAGGATTGGGCCAAAAGAAATCTGATGAGGTTCAGCAAGGACAAGTGCTGAGTCCTGCACTTAGAACAGAAGAATCCCATGTACTGCTACAGACTAGGGACCGAATGGCTAGGCAGCAGTTCTGCAGAAAAGGACCTAGGGTTTACAGTGGATGAGAAGCTGGATATGAGTCAACATTGTGCCGTTGTTGCCAAGAAGGCTAATGCCATTTTGGGCTGTATAAGTAGGGGCATTGCCAGCAGATCAAGGGATGTGATTATTCCCCTCTATTCAACAATGGTGAGGCCTAATATGGAGTACTGTGTCCAGTTCTGGGCCCCACATTACAAGAAGGAAGTGGAAAAATTGGAAAGAGTCCAGCAAAGGGCAACAAAAATGATTAGGGGTCTGGATCACATGATTTATGAGGAAAGGCTGAGGAAACTGGGATTATGTAGTCTGCAGAAGAGAAGGAGAGGGGATTTAATAAGTGCTTTCAACTACCTGAAAGGGGTTTCCAAAGAGGCTGGATCTAGACTGTTCTCAGTGGTAGCAGATGACAGAACAAGGAGTGATGGTCTCAGGTTCCAGTGGGGGAGGTTTAGGTTGGATATTAAGAGAAACTTTTTCATTAGGAGGGTGGTGAAGCAGAGGAATGGGTTCCCTAGGGAGATGGTGGAATCTCCATCCTTAGAGGTCTTTAAGGTCAGGCTAGACAAAGCCCTGGCTGGGATGATTTAGTTGGGGATTGGTCCAGCTTTGAGCAGGGGGTTGGACTAGATGACCTCCTGAGGTTCCTTCCAACCCTGACATTCTAATATTCTGTTTTTCTTCCCCCTCAGATGTATCATTTACATTTCTGGACACTGGTTTCTATCAGCTGTACCGCCTTCATGAACAGTTACCATGTTATGAGCCTTACTGAGTATCCCGAGGCAAAGTATTCATTTAATTTGTTGGACATACCTAGAATATCTTTAATCTCCTTCCATCCGCACTGCATAGCAGCCCAAACTCAACCTTCCTTATTCTCTATTTATTTATATAACTCAAAAACTCTCATTTCTTTTAATTTCCTAACTAGAGGGTCCAGATGGAAAGAGCACTGTGGACTGGGAGCTATATACCCATCTCTGGGGAGGGGATTGGGATGTACAGGGCAAGCACAGGGATGATGAGAAGCAGAATTCCTTGGCTCTATCCTAGTTCTGGGGTGGATAATAGCCTAGTGGTTAGAGTGGAGGACTGGGTTCTGTTCCCATCTCTCACAGGGGGAGTGGTTACTCTGAGGTGCACTGGGAGTCAGGACTTCCAGGCTCTATTCATTGTTGCATTTGAATTTCTGTGTGACTGTAGCAGCGTGGTCTCCTGCTCCTGCCCTGAAGGGCTTAAAACAGCCCAGGAGGAAGGCGGCTGTGGCTGGGGCAAGAAGCCTGGGCTGATTAGGGAAAGTAGGCTCACTGTGGCCATGCCCCAATCAGGCCCAACTGGCTGCTATAAGAAGCTATGAGCCAGAAGCCCAAACAGTCTCCCTCTGCCTGTAGAGGGAGAAGGGCCTGGCTGCAGGGAGCTAGACACAGGGTACGTGAGTGAAGAAGGGATGGGGACAGGCTGAGGAGCTGGGGAGCTCCTGCCTGGAAAGCCCCAGGCTGCAGCCTAGCAGAAGGCTAAGGGGTACTAGGGGTTGCAGAGGGCAGCCCAGGAGTAGGCCAAGGCAGCAGGTCCAAACCCAACCTTGCCAGTGATGAGTAGGCTGATACTGCAGTCTGCTTCAGGGCATGGGGCTACACAGTGACTGGCGGTAGCCATATACTGAGGCAAGGTGGGGATAGAGTGTGGGGGTTCCCTGGGGAGTCCAGACCCTAAGACTGAGGGGTCATTGCCAGGGGGCAGCACCCCACGTAAAAGGGCATCGGGTCCAGGGAGGGACACAGGGGCCAGAAGACAGGTGGATCACTGCCTGCAGAAGGTACTCTAGAGCTGCAATGAGCTAATTCCCTGAGAGACCAGCAGGAGGCGCCACAGGGGTGAGTCTGCACATCTACAGTGACCATGAGCAAATCACTTCCATTGCTCTCTGTTCCTCAGTTTCCCCATCTATAAAATGGGGGGTGGTCAGTGTGATGAGCTGGATCATAAAACCCCCTGAGGATCTGCCACCTGGTGTGCCAAGACTACTACTTCTCCTGCTGTCCTTCTGCCAGCCTGGGAATTCAGCACCCTATTTTGCTGAGCCAGACACACCCACCTGCTCCAACACAGACCCAGGGTCTGAATTACTTGCCCCAAAGCTGCAGGTTTACCTGAAAGCAGGTAACAGTGTTCCTGTCTTTAACACTCAGATGCCCAACTCCCAATGGGGTCTAAATCTGTTTTACCCTGTATAAAGGTCATGCAGGGTGAACTCATAAATTGTTTGCCCTCAATACCGTTGACAGAGAGATATGAACAGTTGTTTGCTTCCCCCAGGTATTAACACATACTGAGTAATAAGTAAAAAATGATTTTATTAAATACAGAAAGTTAGGATTTAAGTGGATCCAAGTAGTAACAGACAGAACAAAGTAAGTCACCAAGCAAAATAAAATAAAATGCGCAAATCTGTCTCATCAAACTAAATACAGATAATCTCACCAGTTCCAGAATGCTCCTGTTTACAGACTAATCTTTTAGCCTGGGTCCAGCCATCACTTACACCCCTTGCAGTCTCTGTCCTTCCTTCCAGTTTCTTTTAGTATCGGTGTGGGGGAGAAGAGAGACTCTCTCTCTTTCGCCAGCTGAAGACAAAATGGAGGGGTTTCCCAAGAGTTTAAATAGACTTTCTCTTCTGGGTAGACACCCCTCCCTCCCCCTGTGTAGAATCCAGTCACAAAATGAAAATTCAGAATCACATGGGCAGGTCACAAGTCACATGCCCATGCATGACTCAGGACTTGCAGGTAGCAGCCATTACTCACAGGCAGACTTCTTATGTGGATTGTAGTCTTCCAAGCTCTTTTGTCTTTTAAGTGCTTCCTGACTGAGCACTTAACTTGCACATTCCTTTCCCAAGAAGTGACCAAATGTTCTAACTAAGACCACTTAGAAATCAAGCAATTATACAGCCAATGTTCATAACTTTGAAAACACAAATGGTGCCTGCATACAACTAGGATGAACAGAACCAGTAGATCAGAACCTTTACATAGCTATATTACGTGGAATATGTAGCAAAACCCTATGTCAGTTATATCATACATACATTTATAAGCACTCCCCAATAAAGCCTTATAGGCCACACTGTCACAGTCAGACTCACCTTTCCCCCCCTTTTTAGAGGTCTTTGGATCTCTGGATTCATGCACTGAAGCACTGTGACTGGCATCACACCTGCTGTGAGAAATATTGTCCTACAGTAACCCTCAGCCTGTCCATCACTGCCCCTTCTCTCCTGCCAAGCGACTGTCTGGCACCTCCCCCTGTTGCTGCCACACCCCTTAGGGGCTGGATCTGCAATACCAATAACAAGGCTCTTGGCTCTGAGCTAGATGTCTCTTCCCCTGGCTCCCACAATCACATGGACAGCGTTCCCATCACCTCACTGGGAAGTGGCGTGAGGCAGAGATGGGCCCTTGCTTAGACAACCTCCCTGCTCCTCTGAAGGTGGGTAACAGGGCCAGAGTCCTGGCTGGGCTAGATGCCATGTGTTGGGGTGAACTGAGTGCCAGGAGGCAGATGCCCTAGTTTCATGGCATAGCTGCATTCACATTAACATCAGCTTAGCCCTGCCTGCGAAGGCAGGAAAGGGAATGCATTGACTTCTCAGCTCAGGCTGACAACTGAGGTGGCGCTTTCAGTGTCGTGAGAGCAGCTGGGTATTGGATGGAGATGTACCATAGCCCCATCATACAAGGCAATTTCCAGCTATTTCAGGGCAATTTTCACATCTAGGGACCTCCAGGTAAGTTGCTCTCTGCCCCCCTTGGCCAACCTGTCAGAGCAATGGAGACAGAAGCTGCTTTACAGGGAGGAAAACCCAAGCTCATGTACTCTCCTTCCTTCTGTCTGCAGTTAGGTGCTTTCTTTCCTCCTTAAATCTTCTTTTCCTTTTCCTTCCCTCTTTCTTTCTTTCTTTCTTTTCTTTCGTTCTTTCTAGAAATTATTAACGTTGCTGATTTCAATTTTTTGATTTTCTGTCATGAAAATTGAAACAACAAATGTACCAAATGATACTTTGAAATGGCATGTTTCATTTTGAATCCACATTTTCAGCCAGCAATTGATTCTGAAATCTCTTGGTTTCCAATGATACTCTCTCAAACACACACGCAAATACTTCAACAAATCTGCACTATTGCTTCAACATTTCAATGTTATATTGTGATGGGAAATGTTTTGTTTTGAGATTTCTGAATTGAAACCTTTCTGAGTTTTTCCTTTTCACTTTTCATCCCAATTCATGATGGAAGCTATTGTCAACATTTTGGAATTTTCTATCAATGGAAATCCCCATTTTCTGAGCACCTCTACATCTGGGTTTTTCTTCTATGTCCTAGACAATCACCAGGCAGCACTAGGGCCTGGCTGAACAGCTGAGAGAGAAGAATTTCATTGATTTTAAACACTGGGAACAAGAGCTCTGAGCAGAAGGATTTATATTCCTCTCCATCCTGTGCACTGAATAAAGCAGGAAAATATAGTTTATGATGATGTAATTACACTGTATCATAATATCAATGCCTAAGAATTGTTTGCAGTATTGTTATAGTCCACAATTGTACTAGTCCAAGGACCTGAAGAGGAGCTCTGTGTAGCTTGAAAGCTTGTCTCTTTGAGCAACAGAAGTTAGTCCAATAAAAGTTATCAGCTCACCCACCTTGCCTTTCTAATGCAGAGAAGACAGGACAGAAGGAATCATACCATATTTTTATTAAGAAATTAGAAAAATGCAAAATTAACATGACAAATTAAATTATTTAAAACTATCTAGGTCTCAAAAGGTATGTGTAAATTGCAATCAGATATCCCAATTGCAGTGTAGCTATACCCAAACTGTATGCAAACAGGGAATCATTATTGAGCGGGTGTGATTCTACACCATGAGTGTAGTTTGGAGAAGGCGAGGGGGAGCATTGCCCTCCCCAACTGCAGGCCTTAGGCATACATGGAATCCCCCACCCCTTGCATGGTCCCATTGGAAGTCAAACTACGCCTATGGGTCCCAGAGGGATCAGTTTTTGGCCCTACGTTTTGGCCCTGGATTGCTTGGTAAACTGGGCAAAAGCAAACAATACACATTTTAATACAGCTAAATGTAAACACCCACGTCTAGGAACAAAGAATGTACGCCATACTCACAGGAAGGGGGCTTCTACCCTGGGAAGCAGTGACTTAAAAAAAATGGGGGGGTCATGGCAGATAATCAGCTGAACATGAGCTCCCAGTGCGACACTGTGGGGGAAAAAAGAGCTATTGCTATCCTGAAATGCGTAAACAGGGGGACCTAGAGCCGGAGTGGAGAGGTTATATCATCTGTGTGTTTGGCAAGGGTGCTACTGCTGCTTGTCTCCAATTCCAGTGTCCACATTCAAGGTGGATGTTGGTATGTTAAAGAGGATTGAAGGAAGAGCCATGAGAATGATTAAAGGGTTAGAAAACAGGCCTTATAGTGATAGACTTAAGGAGCTCAGTCTGTTTAGTTTAGTAAAGAGAAGGGCAATGGAAAACTTGATCTCAGTCTGTAAGTACCTGCACTGGGAACAAATATTTCACAATTGGCCCTTCAATCGCACGGACAAAGCGACGATAACACAGTCCAATGGCTGGAAGTTGAAACTACACAAATTCAGACTGGAAATAAGGTGCAGGGTTTTTTAACAATTAGGGCAATTAACCATTGGAACAATTTACCAAGGGTCATGGTGGATTCGCCGTCTCTGAACATTTTAAAATCAAGATTAGATTTTTTTTTGTTTTTGTTTTTTAGGGTTTCTGAAAGATATGTTCTAGCTCAAACAGGGACTATTTTGAAGCTATTCTCTAGCCTGTGTTACACAGGAGGTCAGACTAGATGATCAGAATGGTCCCTTTTGGACTTCGAATCTATGAATCAATAAATGAGTAAGAAATGTGGTTACATGGGCAACCTACATTCTGGCATTTCTGAAATTTTAAGTGCTTGGCTTTAAAATATAAAGAACTTTCTTTTAGTACAGAATGTTATTCTGCATAATTGCGAATATATATATTTAAATGACTAGAGCTGGTCAGACATTTTTCTGTTCTTTTTGTTTGTTTGTTGTTTGTTTGTTTTGTTTTTTGGCGGGGGTGAAAACTTGAGGTTTTTGTCAAGAAACAAAATATTTTTTTTCTTTTTGGCCAATTAAAACTTTAAAAAAAAATCAAACACAATGAGCCACTAACCAACCAAAAAATGGCCAAAAACTGCTAGAAAGAACCACAGACAAAAATATCAGAAGCTCGAAATATTTTTGATTTCCAGTTTTCTAGCTTAATTTAAAAAATATATATATTGGAAAGAAAACCCTTCCCACATTAAAAAAAATAATCAAAAGCCAAATTATCTCTAGAAAGAGAGAGAGAGATTTGATGGCTAATTTTCAACCAGTCTTAAAAGTGACAGATTATGAAACTTCAGAAGTTGCCTACGATGAAGTCACCAAAGGTGAATGATTTTGCTAATCCCAAAAATCAGTAAAAAATTTGCTGGGGGGTGCCCCACCCCAATCCACACACCTTTTACATTTCAAATTTTAGAAGGGGCCAATTTGTAATCACTTGATTTACAATCTGGACTAGAAAATGAGAGAATCTGAAATTCTGTCTTTATTCATCAATTACATGCTGTGAATTTGGGGAGATTACACTATATTCTTCACACAGTGCAAAATACCATGTTTTAAGTGAAAATCTGAATGCTACCATGAGTATAGATGTTCTACCACCAACTCCATAAGTCTATTTATATGCTCAATACCAGGTCCCCAGCTGGCACCAATTGACAGTAGCATCATTGGAGTCAATGAGTCAGATTCACCGCTGATGTGAATTGGCAGCACTCTATTCAGCAAAGTGCGGCCATCTATATTGCAGATCTGCATCTGAGGAAGTCAGTAGAACCTGCAGCCATGCACCTGCAAGCAGAGTCTAGCCCTCAGTGTGTAAGTTACCTCAGTGGAGGCTCCATTCTCCTCCCATCCTCATAATGAGGCTCCTCCGTGCCTGGCCAACATGTCTCCGCTCGATGCACTGTGCTATTGTATGTGGAAGTGCTCGTTCATGGTGGCCACTATAATCTCCTCCTCTCTCTGTGTGTGCTACAGGGATCCACACTGATGGGATGGAGCATGGGAACCTCACATGGGTGACGGAATTCATGCTGCTGGGGCTATATGACGCCCACAAGCTCAAGCTCTTCCTCTTCTTCCTTTTCCTGCTCTTCTACATAGTCATCCTCCCAGGCAATGTCCTCATCATCCTCACCATCCGGAGTGACCTCTGCCAGGGCTCCCCCATGTACTTCCTGCTGGCCAACCTGGCCTTCCTGGACATTTGCTACTGCTCTGTTACTACACCAAAGATGCTGGCTGATTTCTTCTCCCATCGCAAGACCACCTTCTACAGGGACTGATGGTCCAGATCTTTTTCATCCACTTCCTGGGGGCAGCTGAGATCTTTCTGCTGATTATTATGGCCTATGATCGTTATGTGACCATCTGTAAACCTTTGCATTATGCCAGTATTGTGAGCAGGGGGATCTGCTGTGCCCTAGCGGGGGCTACCTGGGTGGGAGGCTTCATGCACTCCATAGTCCAGGTGCCTCTGACCATCAGGTTGCCCTTCTGATCAAGCTGGCCTGCACCGACACCTACGTGGTGGAGATGCTGATGTTCTCCAACAGCGGCCTGGTCACCTTAGTGTGCTTTGTCCTCCTTCTCATCTCCTACACTGTCCTGATGGTCAAGCTCAGGATTCAGTCCCTCTGCGGAAAGAACAAAGGAGCCTCCACCTGTGTCACCCACATCATTGTGGTCTTCATCATGTTTGTCCCAGCCCTCTACATCTATGCCCGCCCCTTCTGCAGCTTCCCCCTGGACAAGGTGGTGTCCCTGTTCCACACTGTGGTCTTCCCACTACTGAACTCCATGATCTACACGCTCAGGAACAAGGAGCTCATCAGCTCCATGAAGAGACTGATGATCAGATACAGCCATTGGGGTGGGAAGTAAATGGAGGCCAGAATAAAGTAGTGTCAGACTGTGAATGCTTTTCTATGTGCAGGACTCCATTTTGCTTTTAGATACACTGGAGAAACTCTATAATTATGCTGTAGTATCTATTGAGCAACTTGAATCTGTTAAATAACTTTATAGTAAATCTGTAGTATCTATGGAATATGTCTGTAATATATATCAAAATCCCTGTACAATCTGTTGAGTAATTAATAAATCTGTAGCATCTATGTAGTAATTTGCATGAGCAAGTCTACAGTAGCTGTGAAAGGAGCCTATGGTTAAATGCAGCCACTCTATGGAGTGTATGGGTTTACACCATACCTTCTATGGAGTAAGTATACCATGAATGTGTAATATCAATAGAGGATCTGTGGAATATCTATGGAGTAACTCCAGAGTTTACACTGCTATAACTGAGAGAAGAAATTAGCTCATTCTATTTTATATCTGAATATGATACCAGTCCTGGTTAATAATAATTAATACTCAGGAGATTATCATCGCTTGTATTAGTTGTATTAAAACGTGGAAGGAATTTTGGTCATGGGTCAATTGTCTAGTTCTAAATTCATGCCACTTAAAGACTGCAGTGTTAATTAATGTCTTTATTTATATTTCACAAAAACAATGAGGAGTCCAGTGGCACCTTAAAGACTAACAGATTTATTTGAGCATAAGCTTTCATGGGTAAAAAAATTCACTTCTTCAGATCCACGGAGTGAAAATTACAGATATACGCATAAATATATATCGGCACATGAAGAGAAGGGAGTTACCTTAAAAGTGGAGAAACAATGCTGAAGGCCAATTTAGACAGGCTGGATGTTTTGCACTCCCAATAATTGATGAGGAGGTGTCAATACCAAGAGAGGGAAAATTGCTTTTGTAGTGAGCCAGCCACACCCAGTGCCTATTCAAGCCCCAATTGATGGTATTAAGTTTGCAAAAGAATTGTAGCTCAGCAGTCTCTCCTTGAAATCTGTTTTTGAAGTTATTTTTTTGAAGAACGGCTATTTTAAAATCTGTTAATGAATGTCCAGGGAGATTGAAGTGTTCTCCTACTGGCTTTTGTATGTTACCATTCCTGATGTCTGATTTGTGTCCATTTATCCTTTTACATAGAGACTGTCCAGTTCGGCCAATGTACATGGCAGAGGGGCATTGCTGGCACATGATGGCATACATCACGTTAGTAGATATGCAGATGAATGAGCCCCTGATGGTGTGGCTGGTGTGGTTGGGTCCTATGATGGTCCTAGAGTAGATATGGGGACAGCGAAAGCAACGGGGTTTGTTACAGGATTGGTTCCTGGTTTAGTGTTTCTGTGGCGTGGTGTACTATATAGTATTTGCTTCAGGTTGAGGGGCTGTCTGTAAGGGAGGACTGGCCTACCTCCCAAGGCCCGTGAGAGTGGGAGATTGTTTTCCAGGATAGGTTATAGATCATTGATGATGCCCTGGAGAGGTTTTAGCTGGGAGCTGTACGTGCTGGCCAGTGGTATTCTGTTATTTTCCGTGTTGGGCCTATCCTCTAGTAAGTGACTTCTGGGTGTCATCTGTCATGCTCCTTGTTCTGTCATCTGCTACCACTGAGAACAGTCTAGATCCATCCTCTTTGGAACCCCCTTTCAAGTAGTTGAAAGCAGCTATCAAATCCCCCCTCATTCTTCTCTTCTGCAGACTAAACAATCCCAGTTCCCTCTGCCTCTCCTCATAAATCATATGTTCCAACCCCTAATAATTTTTGTTGCCCTCCGCTGGACTCTTTCCAATTTTTCTACATCCTTCTTGTAGTGTGGGGCCCAAAACTGGACACAGTACTCCAGATGAAGTCTCACCAATGTCAAACAGAGGGAATGCTCACGCCCCTTGATCTGCTTGCAATGCCACCACTTATACAGCCCAAAATGGCATTAGTCTTCTTGGCAACAAGGGCACACTGTCAACTCATATCCAGTTTCCAATCCACTGTAACCCCTGGGTCCTTTTCTGCAGAACTGCTGCCTAGCCATTTGGTCCCAAGTCTGTAGCAGTGCATGGGATTCTTCCAACCTAAGCACAGAACTCTGCACTTCCACTTGTTGAACGTCATCAGATTTATTTTGGCCCAATCCTCTAATTTGTCTAGGTCCCTCTGTATCCTATCCCTACACTCCACCATATCTACCACTCCTCCCAGTTGAGTGTCATCTGCAAACTTGCTGATGGTGCAGTCCACGCCATCCTCCAGATCATTAATGAAGATATTGAACAAAACTGGCCCCAGGAACGACACTTGGGGCACTCTGTTTGAAACCGGCTGCCAACTAAACATGGCGCCATTGATCACTATCAGTTGAGCCTGACAATCTAGCCAGCTTTCTATCCACCTTATAGTCCATTCATCCAGCTTATACTTCTTTAACTTGGTGGCAAGAATACTGTGGGAAACTATATCAAAAGCTTTGTTAAAGTCAAGGAATAACACATCCACAGTTTTCCCCTCATCTACAGAGCCACTTATCTCCTCATAGAAGGCAATTAGGATAGTCAAGCATAATTTGCCCTTGGTGAATCCATATTAACTGTTCCTGATCAATTTCCTCTCCTCTAATTGCTTCAGAATTGATTCCTTGAGGACCTGCTCCATGATTTTTCCAGGGACTGAGGTGAGGCTGACTGGCCTGTAGTTCCTCAGATCCTCCTTCTTCCTTTTTTTAAAGATGGGCACTGCATTAGCATTTTTCCTGTCATCCAGGATCTCCCCCAGTTGCCATGAATTTTCAAAGATAATGGCCAATGGCTCTGCAATCACATTTGCCAACTCCTTTAGTACCCTCGGATGCAATGCATCCAGCCCCATGAACTTGTGCTTGTCCAGTTTTTCTAAATAGTCCTGAACCACTTCTTTCTCCGCAGGGGGTTGATCACCTCCTCCCCATATTGTGCTGCCCAGTGCAGCAGTCTGGGAGCTGGAGACAGAGGCAAAAAAAGCACTGAGTACATTAGCTTTTTCCACATCCTCTGTCACTAGGTTGCTTCCCTCATTCAGTAAGTTTCCTGCAGTAGGGGAAGGAACAGAGCAGATCTGCCAAGGAAACTTCAGCAGAGGATTGGCAAGTACCTCCAGGAAAGTTTCCTAGAGATATCTCCAGAGGATTCCCATGAAATCTCGGTGTGCATTAACACACTATTCCACTGCATGGCTTAGCTTCACAAGGAAATGTGAAATACATGCAAACAAAGCTAGCCGTATACATTTCTATCCCTTAGCCCACTTCTACAATATACAGAGCAAAGGACAGCTCTACCTCATATCACCAAGCAGCATCAACTCAAAAAGATCACTTACTCCTTGCCTGCATCATACACGCCAGCGATGGGCTTCTAGGACTGGCTAGTCCTTTTCACAATGAAAAAGAGCTCCTGACTCACCTCGCCACTAGATGACATTGGTATGTACTCCGCACCATCTTCCAACTCAGCCTCCTCATCCACAGCTTTTTCCTCTGGGTCGAGTGCCCTGTTTGTCACCACCAGTCCCACCAAAGTATCCAGAGGGCTCTTGGCAGTGGAGGTGACGTTGTTGGTGAGGATAGTGTCCAGCTCCTTTTAGAATGGCAGCTCTTTGGTGCCGCACCAGAGCAACGGTGTGCCTCCCTTGCCTTATGGTATGCCTATCTTAGCTCAGCACTGCCGCGTGTCCTGTTTGTAACCCTTCTCCAACAAGCCACAAAAAATATAACTGTAGATACTGAAGTTCCTGTGGTTGGAGCGGAGCTTGGACTGGACAGCCTCCTCAGTCAACAGTTCCAGCAGATCCAACACTCAGGTGAGCTGCAAGAGAGAGAGTGTTTGCTGGGCTTTGTCAAGCCAGGCCTTAAAAGATGCAAAGGATGGAGATTCTGCCACCTCCCTAGGTAACCCATTCCAGTGCTTCACCATCCTCCTAGTCAAATACATGGTAACAGTAAACTTGAACCAATTGGGATAGGATTTTTACAAAAGGGGCCCAAGGGATTTGGACATTCAACTCTCATTGAAAGTCAATAAGAGTTGAATGACTAATTGCTGTAGGTCCAGTTGAAAATCACATCCTTCCTCCCTAATTCAAAGTGTGTGTGTTTGTGATGGGGAATCACTTAAGCATAAATTCAACTGTAAAACTTCAATGGGACTTCTGGCTTATTGTTTTTCCGGATCAGTGCCTCAGTTCAGAATATTGAAAGGAATTGAGATTTAAATTCATAATAACTGAGTGTTTGGACAAGGAGCAATGATGATTTAGACCACATGAGGAGTTGGACTTTGTTTTTAAGAAAACTCCCATTATAATAATCCAATGTATTCAATAAGGCAAAGAAACAGAACCCATTAAAATATAACTAGTCAAAATGGCTCAAAGCTCACAGACAATGCTGATGATGAAGTTCTTGTTAAAAAGCTATGGAGTAAGAAATATTCACAGAAATAACAAAGAATAATAAGTACTCTCAGGGAAATCATGATTTGGAAATCAAGAGTCATAGAAAAAGGCAAAATAAATTGGCATTGATTATTCATTATCTATCTATCTATCTATCTACATACTCTTCTTTTATCTATTGTCTATGTAGTATACACAACCATGCACAAACATGGTTTGTTAATAATAATAATAATAATAATTAATAATGACAACAGCCAACTTCTGTGATCTAGATACATTTGGATCCTTGTGTGGATAAGAGACCATTGGCCAAATCCACCTTTGAAGCAAATGGCTATATCTCAGTTGTTATGAATATAAGGTTAGCTGAACCTCTTCTCCTTGGTCTGGTCTCTTAGTGCAAACCCTCAGGTCTCAGCTTTATGCCTGTCTCTCCCTTAGGGTGGAATCGTGTTATTCTCCCACCCTCCAGCTGGGTCCCAGGATATAGCAACTTGTGCACCAACAAATGAGTTCTCCAACCATGTTTGGTACCTGTAGGTCTTCTCACAGGAGTTGTGACCCACAGTAAGTTGAGTGACTAGCCAGCCTTCACCATACCAAGTATGATTTATTTATCACTATAGGAACAAAGCATAACATAAAAGAAAATATGAGAAATTCTAGATCCATCACTGCAGTAGTTTGGCAGGATAAAAAGTTGGGTTTATTACTCAAACTCAATTTGTCTTTTTGAAACATTGCAATAGCTTTCTCTTCCAAAATACCTTTCCACCATAGCAGGTAATTATTTTTTTAAAAAATAAAAAATAATACTACATATAACTATATAAGTCTCTGTATGCCCTACCACATCATAAATAAGACAAGAAAATCCCATCAGCTTTAAAGTAATCATTTGAAGAGAAACTCAGATATTCAGACACCTGAAAAAAAAAACTTTTTTCAATTCTTTATCATTTGGGAAAGAAAAATTTCATGTCTCTCAGAAACCCCTTTTAAAGAAATTATGACATTGACACCTTGAATAAGTGACAAAATGAACTGATATTCCCTATCAAGGCTGATTGTCCACTCTGTCACGTCAAATGCAGAAGGTGGAGGCCTGCAAAGATTCTAAAAATTAATACTGGCCACTCCAGGTTGGCATTAAACTTTTCTCTGACCTTGGATGGGTAGATGCTGCCACCACCCAAGTGCAAACCCCCTCTCCTGCCCACACACAATTTTTGAGAAACCAGGAAGGAGCACTTGGGAATTCCTTCCTGTGGGGTACCATTAAGCCCTTTAACCCCCCCTCTGGGGAAGAGCTGAGAACAGAAACAAAGGAAATCAGCTATTGCCACCAACTTATTAAACAACATATACACAAACCTCTTAGGACACAAAAATCCAATCTTGTTCTTTAAAAAGGGTTAATTTTATTAAAAACAAAAAGAAAAAATATATCTGGAATTTAGGGTTTTTGCTAGATCTTAAAAAAAACAATTAAGCACAAGATAGCTCTCTTGAGGCTCAGCTTGAAGGTTACAAGTAAAACAAAAGCATTTGGGGTTAGCACAGAGGAGTCCACAAGCCAATAAGAAATAAAAGAAATAATCCTAATCACATCTTCCTAGACATTCCCTAATTTACTTACATATATGGGATTGAAATAAGTAGTTCTAGGTATGATCTGATGATTTTCCATACCTGGCTTAAAGCTTCTTATAACAGTGCTGCTATGTGTCTCCTCTCTCCAGAGAACAACAACAAACAGACAAAGGGAAAGATTTTTTTCTTAATTTAAAAAAGCTAACCCCTCCCATTGGCTCTTTTGCTCAGGTGCCCACTCAATTCCCTTTACCTATGCATCTAGTCAGAATTTTTAACCCTTTACAGGTAAAACAAGTCAAGAACAGTTACCAAGAGCGATTCTATAGCTAACTGGCTGGTTGGGTGTCCACAAAAGAGAGCTACCTCTCACCCTCCCATTTATCACACTCCCCACATTTCGTCCAACATGTTCCACTCTGCAAATTCTTACCCCAAAAACCACCTGGAACAAAGAAACAAGTCAACCAATGAATCAGCAACATGAAAAAGAAACAATCAATCAAATACACAAGCCAAACCTCTCATACCCAAGCACATTTTTATCCCAAAAAAAGAGGAAGAGACATCACAAAGTCTACTAGTGATTGAGCAATAGTATAGATATTCTGTGCAGCACTCT
>NC_066627.1:11686058-11811120 GCF_025201925.1 Gopherus flavomarginatus | reverse complement strand
AAGTGGGAAAGGTTTCCTGCCAAGGGGTGGGGGTAGGCAATGGGGCCATATCTCAGTTGGGATCCCCTAGTGCTAATGGCGGTAATAAAAATAACAATAATATGAAGATTCATAAGATATCAGGAGGAGGAAGATGACAACCAGTGGTCCAAAATATGGCTCTTGAAACTGAATGCACACACGTATAATACAGGACCGTGATTTTCAGAAGATTAAAGGCCAAAGACTAGGAGCCATACAAAAAATGACAGTAAAGCAGCAAAGATCCTGTGGCACCTTATAGACTAACAGAGTTTTGGAGCATGAGGCTTTCATGGTGCCGAAGTGGGTATTCACCCATGAAACGCTCATGCTCCAAAACGTTGTTAGTCTTTTAAGGTGCCACAGGATTCTTTGCTGCTTTACAGATCCAGACTAACACAGCTACCCCTTGATAAAAAATTGACAGGTTATTTATATAATCACATAGCTATAGAAAGGTTATTGTCCAGAGAAGTAGAATATTAAACAAAGCTAGAAAAAACTTCTATAGAACACTTTGGGTCAGGTTGTTTCACTGCCTATCTATTTGATTCAGTTTGTTTAAAAAAATGTAGCCAAAACACAAAGCTTTGGTTGATTTTTCATCTCTTTGTAGGAAAGTTATCTTTCTGCTAACCAATTCACTCAGTTTTCTAGCACTAGTCACCCATATTGAGGACACGGGATAACTTCATGGAAGGTGATAACAAGCCTAGAGAAATCATAAGGAGGACTATCAACTTATCTTGGTGAGTAGACTTTTTCCACACCACTCATTTTGGGTAAATACATTGGGCTGATTCTTACACTAGTATAAACTGGTGCAGTTCCATTGAATGAGAATCTGAATCTCTGGGTTTGCCCTGTCTTGAAGCTTCTGCCACATGGCAGAATTTAATTCTCCATACAAGGTGGATGGAAAATGATAACATTCAGATTTGGTTTCAATTTATACACAGTTTATGTAGGTGTTGGTCACTACACAATATGCAAGACAGTATAGAAACAGGAAGAAGCTAGACAAAGACTAGTAATACCTAGATCACATCTAGAACTTGCCCCAGCAGATGTGAAAGCACTTTACAAGAAGGCAGCTTCATGTGAACACACGGGGTCAAATTTACCCTAGTGAAGCCATGGGAATTTTGCCATGGAAGTCAATAGAATAGGATTAGGCCTTCTTCCCCAAAAGTCTCTATTCTAGGACAATTCAAAATGCATATTTAAAACAGTCAGCTGCCAAATTACCACCATCAAAACTAGTAATAACAGTCAGAGCTGTCAAAAATTTCCCATAGTTTTTCAAGGGAAATTTAAAGAATGTAAGGACAGCCATACTGGATCAGAGCAAAGGTCATCTAGCCCAGTATCATGTCTTCCAACAGTGGCAATGACAGCTGACCAGAGGGAATGAACAGAACAGGTAATCATCAAGTGATCCATCCCCTGTCGACCATTCCCAGCTTCTGGCAAAAAAAATGTATTAAAAAATCTGATGAGGTTTGAATGTTTGCTTTGTTTTCTGTTTTTCATTTGTTTATTTTAATTTTTCATTGTTATTATTATTATTATTATTTTGCTGAAAGCTAAAATCAAACTTTAGAAAACATTTCTATGGAAAACTGATTTTCTTTTGAAATCCTTTTGTTGTTTTCTGTGTTTGAAAAGATGAATAAAAAACATCTTTGGGCTTTTGAACCAGATTTTTTTGTTCATGTTTTGGAGGGTCAGATTTTCACTGTAAAATGGGAAATTTTGAATAAAAATATTTTGTACAAAAAAATACAATGCATCATCACTCCAGATACATTGCCTGCTTATCAGAGATGCTGAGCACTTGAGCTCCCATTGATATCCATAGAGATTTGTGGGTGCTTTATGTCTCTGAGCATCAGGTCAGTTACTGAGTTGCCTACATGCAGATTTCAATGCCTAACTGTAGGCACTCAAGTTTAAAAGTGTTAGCAATCATTTATAAGACATGCAAATATTTGTGCCATTTCCTCGGTATGGCTCTAGAGACTATTCAAAAGGCAAAGGCTCTGTCCTGAAGAACTTATAGTCCATATTAGGACAGGATGAGAACTGTGTCCTCAGTGGGAATGGAAGGAAGACAATGGCTGTAATAAGAAGAATACATGATTGCTTTTGTTAGTAACATGTGCGTGCTGAGGATTTCATAATCAATCAGCTAAACAGAAAGAGCGCTCTGAGAGGCATCCGTAACTGGTCACAGAACAACAGATCTTGGCCCTGGTGTGGTAATTGGATCTGTACAAATGGACTCCTGTGCTATCCAGAACTCCATTTACCTCAGCAGGACTCCACACATGGGTGCAGGGGTCCATCCAGCAAATCCAGCTCAATGAAATGGGCTGTGAAGTGCTGTTCTATTTCTGCCATTTGCTTATGTATCAAGGACACCTACTTTTCAATCAATCCCATCCTTCAGCTCACGTCATCTCCATTCTCTTCAGCATCTGTTGAGGTTACTGACCAAAAATGAGATGGAGAGATAGTGATGCTAAGGAAGTTTGAGATTCTCCTCCCTCTTGTGTGTCATCAACCAAAATATCTATTGGGATTGATTTTTTATGTCAATGGGTTACACGGATTGGTTGACGGCAGAATGTGTGTAGACAATGGAGTCAAATATGTGTCAGAATTTCAGACCAGGATACTCAGCAATTTATGAAAATCAAGCCACTTTATGGTTTCTTAAGTCAACCAGCCAAATCTGAGAAAATCAAAATCACCATCTACTTTGGCAAATCTTGGCCAATAACATACACTAGAAAGAGAGAACAATTCTGATGTACATATCCCATGTTAATGTTCAGGGTTGGAAACTAGTGAAAAACATCTTCGATTTGCAAACCTATGTTGGGAAAAGACCACCACCTTGTCAATTTGATCAGACAGCCTGAGGCTCCTTTTATTGATATATCGTCAATACATGTGTGCACACACGGAGAGACAGCATATTCCCTAGCAAGGGTTAAGCTGCTCTCCCGAACTGATTTTCACCAGTGCTTATAAAAACTTAAAACCGCAAATTATCATATCTTGCTTACACATAAATCACAACCTTATTTGGCTATCATATGGCATACATTGCAGAAGCACATTAATATCATCCTTATATGGTATAACATATGTAAAATTGCAAGCCTTATCTTTTCACTTCCTCATGGATGTTTACGTGATTGTCAGAAGACCCTGACAGTTCAGTTACCCTACTTGCGGTCAGGCTGACCAGCCTCGCAAGGCCCCTTTGGGATTCAGTGTCTGGTGTCAGTTTCCGATTCCGGCCAGCTGTTTCTATGCTGATACTTGGATTATTTATGCTAACGCAAGCTTTTTAATATATTACTTTAGGGCAGTGATGAGCTGGATATTAGGGAACTTTCTTTGAGTTTTTCCCTTATGCTAGCAGCATGATCATGGTTTGTGTATAATGAAACTGCCTTCTGGGAGTGCAGTTCCGCAGTGGTTAATATAGCAACTTATTCCTTATGTGTTAGCAGTCTTAAGGCCTGGGGCTTATACTTATGATTTATTATAAGCTATGTATCTTAGATTTATGCAAGAGGGGGTTGATTTTCCCTATCACCTATCACTTATGGGGCTCAATACACCACTGCCCATTCCACTCAAGTCATTGTAGTTGTGCTGGGGAAAAGCTAGAATAACACAGGAGTTAATGAGAGATTCTATTTATACCAATCACTGTGCCTCCTTTACAAAGTTATCTGACAAAAAAACAGCAGTGGTTGGAAGGTTATTTTCAATTTAGGTACTTTTTGTCTACCTGTAAGCCAACACAGTGCAGTGGATGGATGATATGGGATCTGGTTTAGAAAAAAGGGTTTACATGAGGTTTCTAAAAGCAGATCTTTCTTGTATGGCTCACAACATGAGAAATGGGGTCAAATAGGAGAATTAATTGGATACGGTGTTGACACCAGTGTAATCAAAGAAATATTTGTGTAAATCCACATGGAATAGGACCCACTTTATTTTTATCCAACTTAGAGTGTTCAGTTTAGAAATGTGAATTTGTCCGAGTCCCCCTGGCTTTCAAAATCTCACTTGGGATCTATCTATCTATCTATCTATCTATCTATTCTATCTATCTATTATCTATCTATCTATCTCATTGAATTTCCATAACCTGTTATGTTGGTTAATTTCATTTCTTTTTCTCTTCATACAGATCACTAAATGTGAATGGAAAACCAAACCAATGTGAATGAATTTATTCTTGTGGAATTTCTAAATACCCAGAACTTCAATTTTTCCTCTTCTTGGTGTTTTTAGTTATTTACCTAATCACTCTGGTAGGGAACTTGATAATTATGCTGGTGATAAGGGCTGATCCTCACCTCCACACCCCCATGTACTTCTTCCTGTCTCATTTGTCCTTTGTTGATATCTTTTATTCCTCAGCCATTGTCCCTAAGATGTTGGTGAATTTCCTAGCAAAGCACAAAAACCATTTCTGTCAATGGCTGCCTTGCCCAGATGTTCTTCATCCTGCTCTCAGCTGGTACTGAAGTTTTTGTGCTCTCAGCAATGGCTTATGACAGATACGCTGCCATATGTCACCCATTGCATTATGTGGAGACCATGAACAAACGAGTGAGCAGACATTTGGTGGGTGGTTCCTGGACAATGGGGTTCTTGTATTCACTGGTCAGCACTGTCCCTGTGTTAAAGTTACACTTCTGTGGGCCCAATGAAATCAGGCATTTCAGCTGTGAGCTCCCTCTGCTATTACAACTGTCTTGTACTGGGACCTTCACCAATAAAATAGCTCTTCTTTCTTCTGCTGTGATATTTGGTTTCAGCTCCTTCCTCTTCACCCTGGTCTCCTACATTCACATCGTCTCCACTATACTCCCAATACGCTCCACGGAGGGAAGACGTAAAGCCTTCTCTACATGCAGCTCCCACCTCATTGTGGTGGTTTTATTGTTTGTGACAGCTCTTTCCCAGTACATGAAACCCAGCTCGGTTGCTTCCCTGTTTCTAGATGAACTCTTTTCCATCCAGTACAGCATCTTGACCCCGATGTTGAACCCCATCATCTACAGCTTGAAAAATAAAAATGTGAAAACTGCTCTGACAAGAACACTAGGGAAAATTCAAGTTTCTCATGCAATGTAACCATTTCTAGGTTTTATCTTTTTTCAATAAAATTATAATATAAATCGAAGAATTGTGGGGACTGCACTATCTAGATATTTTGAGTTCTTTCAACTTGTTGACACTGATACACAATTGGCAATCAATTTAGTTTAGATCAGGGATCAGCAACCTTTGGCATGCGGCCCATCAGGAAGATCTGCTGGCAGCCTGGGATGGTTTGTTTACCTTCAGCATCTGCAGATTCAGCCAATCGCAGGCCACGGTCACATTTCGAGGCAATGGGGGCTGTGGGAAGAGGCACGGCCCAGGGATGTGCTGGCCACTGTGTCCTGCAGCCCCCATTGGCCTGGAACAGCGAACTATGGCAAGTGGGAGCTGCGATCGGCTGAATCTGTGGTTGCTGAAGGTAAACAAACTATCCCAGCCTGCCAGTGAATGTCCCTGATGGGCCGCATGCAAAGGTTGCTTATCCCTGGTCTAGATAAAAGCACTCATGCAAACAGTTTATAGGGCCAAAATGTTAGGTGCCATAAACAGGTGTATCTCAGTTGGCTTCAGTTGAACTATTTCAATTTACACCAGCTGAGGACCTGGCTCATTATGTTGATATCCATCCTTGATTTATTTCTACTTAAAGCAATGTAAGCTTTCGAATTTGAGTAGCATTAAATTTGAAAATCAAAGCGCAACGAATCCCAACACTAGAGATTTAGACTGAACTTGAATTGGCATTGAGTATAGTTCGAGCTAATGCATGCTAGGTAAACCCAAATTTTCACTTGATTTTTAGCCTAGCCACAACTCCACGAGATAAATCAAGCTACATGATTTTGCCGTGTATCTACATTAGGAAAAAAGTGTCAAAGTTAGATCAGTTAAAATTATTATATTTTACTCTAGGGTCTTAATCTTAAGACATTCTTCCTAAAGGGCCTAAGGGAATTAGGTGCTGAAATGGGGCCCTGGATGTTATGTGAAGAAAGCAGGTGTTAAGAGTATTAGTAATGATAATGTACTATTCAGGACTGTATGTCTGCTTATATTTTGCATCTTTTTTACCCATTTGACATTTGATATTTTTATATCCTTAAAGCACTTATATCCTGGTGAACAAAGAATAAAGACACCGTGTGTTATGTCTGCCCACAAAAAGATGAGGTGAAAGGAGATAAGAGATAGAGCTGCAGTGTTGCTGGGTAGAGTGGGAGTTCAGTATATGAGTATACACTAGAAGGACAGTCCTGCCTCAACTCCTTTTCCTAGATAAGATCAAGCAACCAGTCAAAACGGGTGAGGGCGGGTAGGGTGGGAATGGGGGAAGGTATAAGAAACACTAAAAGCCAAAGAAATGCTTGTCCCTGACAGAAGCACAACCTCACTCCTTAACCCTGCGTGAGATACAAAAGAGGTGCCATATACATTAATGGATTCAGAGATTCCGAGGTCAGAAGGGACCATTGTGATCACCTAGTCATCCTGGAGTGCATAGGCCATAGAACTTCTCCACAATAATTCCTAGAACAGATCTTTTAGAAAAAAATCCCATCTTGATTTAAAAATTTCCCTTGATGGAGAATCTACCATGACCTTTTGTAATTTCTACAGTGGTTAATTACTTTATTAAATCTTACACCTTATTTCCAGTCTGAATTTGTCTAGCTTCAACTTCCAGCCACTGGATCAAGTTAGACCTTTCTCTGCTAGATGGAATAGCCCATTATTAAATATGTGTTCTCCATGTAGATACTTATAGACTGTAACCAACTCATCCCTTAACTTTCTCTTTCTTAAACTAAATAGACTGACCTCCTCAAGTCTATCTCTATAAGGTATATTTTACGATCCTTTAATCATTTTCAGGACTTTTCTCTGAACCTTCTCCAATTTAGCAACATCCTTCTTTAATTGTGAACACCAGCAACGGACACAGTTTTCCAGCAGCATACTTAGATACATTCTTATGCTTTGTCAGTTAGGGCCTGATCCAACTCTCAGAAAAGCTAATGAAATTATTTCCTTTGAGCTATGAATGGCCTGTCTTAAGACAGGCTTGAAGCATAGTTTATTGAGATAGAGTTTAGTCTAGTAAGTAGAATTCGGAAGACCTTGGTTCTACTCCTGAGTTCTGGTTCTGCTGCTGACCAGTCACTTCCCTCTCTGCATCTGTTTCCCCTCTCAATCTTTGTCTATCTTGTCTATCTAGATTGACAAAAGTGTGAGATAGAGATTGTCTTTTCCTATGTGTTTGTCCAACACAATAGGGTCCTGTTCTCAACTGGGGCTTCTAGACCGACTGTAATGCATGTAATTATGGACCATGTCCTAGTATATATTTGTATAGAGCCCAGCACAATGGGAGCCTGATTCTGATGAAGATTTTTTGGCAATCTCATAGTGCAAAGAATAAGAGTTGAAGTAAGAGAGAGGAGAACCAGTCTCTCCATATACAGACTTCAAGGCTTTCAGGATTGAGCCCAAATGTTGGTCTCTTTTCTCAGTTACTTGGATTGGAGTTCAGCTTAGACTCTGATTTGCATCAATGAAAGTAAGCGTGAGTGCAGACAAAAATGTTGTTTAAAATTTTTTCCCCTAGATATTAATAAAGGAAGAATTGCTAGGGAAGGACTCTGCAGTTCAGAAGATAATTGTTAGCCTGGACTGTTCAGTGGGGACTAAGTGAGTTAGCCACCTTTAAGAATCCCAGCCTGTATGTCCCTTCAGGGCATCAATGATAGCAGTGTTCTCTAGCAATTATCTTGGAGGCACATGCACCCAGATTCACAAAGGGACTTAGGTGCCAATATCCCAGTTTTAGGCACTGCTGCAAGCCATGAAACCCCACATGGCTGCTGCCCACTTTGTAGGTGCCTAAACTAACTCAGCACCTACATTTTTGCTGTGAAAGTCCCCTAGGTACTTTAGTTTCTGCTTCTGAACGTGTACACTGCTGCATCAAGCAGACACCTGGACTCCAATCTCATGTTTAATCCCCAGCATGCTGCACTCGCCTATCTGGCCTGTGGGTCCCAGTCTGGGAACACACCTAACTCCACACAAAATAGCTGGAGGGACAGGAAAGACATAACCATAACCTCCTTCATACCCTTTAGTCCAGTGATTAGGCAACTCACCCAAGATGTTGGCTATTCCAGTTGAATTTCCCATTTGGCCTGAGGAGAAGATATTTGAATAAGGGTTCCCTGCCTCTCGGCTGAGTGTTCTACCCACTGGCTCTGGAATACCTGGATGTGTATATCTTTGAATTTCTCTTGTTAAAACTCTTCCACATTGGAGATATTATTAAATATGCATTGAGCCAGAGAGATGGTGGGAATGATCCTATGGTCCAGTGCTTTATAGCCAACATGAATGTTGTTGCCCTGCTGATCTTAATCTACTCAGCAATCTAACTGTTGACACTGAACACTCATCTTTATGTTAGGAGTTCCAGATCCCATTTTATATTGTATATGGTAAAGAGTTTAGGCTGGGGTTTTCAGAGGAGTCTAAGGGAGTTAGGCACCCAATAGCCATTGAATTTCAATCAGAATTGAGTCTTTGGCTTCATTAGTTACTTTGGAAAACCACAGCCTAAATAATTAATGTGAATAACATGAAGTAAAGGTCAGAACTTTATTTAGGATCTTCCTCAATAAACTTTGTATATTCATAGATTTAAAGCCAGAAAGAACCATTATGATCATCTTCTCTTATCTGCAGCATAACAGGGACCCAGTCATTCCTGTCCCAAGCTTAATAACATCTGCATGATAAAAGTGACCTCTTAACCTTCTCTTTAGTAAAATAAATAGATTAAGTTCCTTGTTATAAGACTAGTTTTCCAGACCTCAGTTCATTCTGGTAGCTCTTTTCTGAAGGTGGTTGACACCCGAGGAAGATCTGTCCCTCATTGTACACAAACATATGTGGCATTAAGTGTTGGTGAATGAGTGACACAGATTGTTAGGCAGAGTGAACTTCAGGGATCAAATCCTAAAGGTAACAGAATGTTACACCATCCATTCTCTTGGTATAAGTGAGTCCTCTTGGATTAAAATAAAAGAAGGCTCTTATTCATCTCGATAAAGATTAGGTTTCTCTGTCAGATCTACATCCATTCATATCCCTTTGTATTTAGCAGGATTTGCCTATTCAGAGTTAGGCTAATTTGATGTGCTTTTTTTAGGGATAGAAGGTCTTGTCACCTGCATGTGTACAGAAACTGCACGTCAGTTTGAAATCCTCACGTGATCTGCACTCGGCAAAAAGACCTCAGGTGAGTTTAGTTTCTTTAACATCTGTGTAATCTATTGCTTCTGGTTTTTTGTTTGTTTGTTTGTTTGTTTTTTAAGCGATGTGAGTGTTCCTGCCTTGTGTTTTCTCTGTCATTCGTGCCTGTGCAAGGTGAGGGAAAATTGTGTGAGAGATTATTCCATTCGGATCCAGCAGCATTATACACCCACTCTGCACTCATGCTCTGCTGATATTGGGCACCTCAGGCTCCGAATAACTAGCTTCATACACAGGTCTCACTCACTTCTGCTAGATTCACCAGTGCTCAGATACTCTGAAAATCAGACTCACAGAACACCAAGCTGGGCACCATGCACTTGTGAATAGCTATAAATCTGGGCCAATGCCATTGGGTTAATAGATCCCTAGTGGACCTCCCTGCACTGGGAATACATTTTGTCCATTCATATCTAAATCTCTGCTTATTGTGTGATTTCCCAGACTTCTGCACTCAACCTGCCACTTTTAGGTGCATATATCCATCTCAGGAATCACCAGATGAATGGCAGCTGTGGTCATAAGAGGCATCCATTCTGGTTCCTCAGTCTAAAAGAGAGATGGGGTGCTGGCAGGATGTTCGCTGTGAGAACTCCAGGACGTTAGAACTTGCTCCTCACTTTGGACCAAAAGACCACAAATTTTGAGACCTTCCAGGCATGTTCATGAAGACACTGGTTTGACATGTGATGAAGATATGGAGAGGCAGAGAAGTTGCTGGCTGGCTGACTTCTTGCTGAAAGGATCATTTGTTGCTGCTAAGGTTTTACTGTAGAATTAATGATCCCTTAGGGTAGCTGTTGGGTGCCTACAAGCTTTTGAAAATCCCACTAGGCTCCTAAATGTGTTGAAAAATGTGGTCCTTAGGCCCTTGGATAGGTGTTGTTCTTGTGTAAATCTGAATCAATGAATTAATCAATAGCTCTGATCAACCCTAGTATCCCATTATCTAGCCCTTCCTGGGAAATTATTTTATACTGCCAGGCAAAGAGCTCTGTCAATCCCCAGATTTCAATAGGATTTGGAGACATTTGCAGCATCTAGTACCTTGTAAGAAAGGCTGGAGGTCAAGCCAACTAGAATCTTAGCTTTCCCTTACATGAGAGGTCACCTACACCCAATGATGACACTATCTTGGCAGCTGATTGGAGTTACTGCTCCCCTGAAGGTTTCTGCCTGGAGTCACACATGCAGAGAGCTGGCGAGAAGGAAGCCAAGCAGTGGAACATGAGCTAAGATAAAGATATTGATAGTGCTATTTCCTTGCTTTGGCACAGAGCAGTTAATTATCAAGAGAAATGAACTGGTGTCATGCATGGGATTATCAAAGGGTGCTAAGGCTTTAGGCGCACAACTTCCTTTGACATTCAGTGGGAGTTGGGCACCTATCTCTCTTCTGCTTTGTAAGGAATCCCAGACTTCTTGCCCACTTCCCAAATTCCTTCCTTTTTAGACATGCATCAGTTTCAGCCAGGGGCCCCAAAGCACTTGGAGCTCTAGCCAATAGCGGAATAATAGGGATTCAAGGTTGTTGCACTGAGGATTCTGCATTCTGATCTGCTGGCAAAAATACATTAGGATTAAAAAATAAGTTGTAGTTTCTAGCTTTGGAGAAAAGCCACAAGGTATTATGAAGAAATAGATTTCTAGGCAGCCAGAATAGATTTCCAGAATAGATCAGACCAATAATCTATCATCTCCTCTCTGTGATATAGGCCAATAATAGATGCCTCAGATGATGGTGGGAGAAAATTTGAATTGTGTAATTATGAAAGAACTTGCACACTGGGAAAATTTAATGCTAGTCTCCATCACTCAGAGGTTTTATATACTCTGAAGAACAAAGGTTTCTGTATCTTCCAGTCTAGATTCACTTATGATGTGAAGTATTTATTGGGCTTTTTTTATATTTTTATTTTTTTAATTCTTATTGTCTCCTTATTCATCTAGTTATCCAGTACCATTCTGAATCTCTCTAGGCTCATTGATATCTTATTGCAAGGCGTTCCAATGGTGAATCTGGATCACTGATATTAATTTTAACTCTCTCTGGCCCAATGACTATTTAAGTATTTATCCACAGTGGAACAGTTAGTAGGTCAGAGATATAGAGAGTGAGAATGACTCTGTAGGGCCATAGTTAGGGCATACATCTGTGTGCCTCTGTTCTAATTATTTATCCAGAGTGCAAGAGCATCCAGAGGAGAGACTGGGGAAGGCCCACATCAGAATATTCCATAACTCACAGGTTACAGAATTTTCCTGAAAAAGGGAGACTTGTTGGAATTGTTTCTCCTCTGATGCCTGAGGAGGGACATGAACTAGCTCTTCCACATTGCCAGATCAATGCTTTGACCAAGGGGCTAAAACTTATAGAAAGCTCGGAAGATTTAGATTTCTGTGGGTAAATTTTAGTAAACATTGATTCACCATAGACACAAACTGAAGAACCATTATTTCCATCAATGGCAATTAAATGTACAAATAGGCAAAGCAAGAACAATGCTGCTTGAGAACTTTTAGAGTTTCATTTGAGGATATTTACTTTGTATATGTTGACATGTGATGTTGACCATTTGTGTTTTAACTATTTTAAAGATTTAACTCAGGGGCTCTCAAACTGGGTGTCGAGAGCCCTCCAGGGGTCGTGAGGTTATTATGTGGGGAGTCGCGAGCTGTCAGCCTCCACCCCAAACCCTGTGTTGTCTCTAGCATTTATAATGGTGTTAGATATATTAAAAAGTGTGTTTAATTTATAAGGGGGAGTCACACTCAGAGGTTTGCTATGTGAAAGGAGTCACCAGTATAAACATTTGAAAATCACTGCTTTAACTTTTTGAATCTCAATATCTACCATCATTAAATAATTATTGTCTGAGACCACCATTTTCTGATGTCCCCATAATTCTCTTTGCAAATTTAAACAAAAAAAAAATTCTGAGAAATGCTTAAAAATAAACATTGATATTATCTGTCAAAAATAATAAAAAATAGAAATTGCATGCTGCCAAGCCGAGCTATAAGGTGAGCAGGCCACATGCCTCATCTCTCACATCTGGCTTTTGAATGGGACCCAATCCCATAAGCAGCCACTGAGCACACCTACAAAATCATCTCCCACATGCCCAGCTTTCTATGAGTTTTCCATTTGAAAATGTTGATGTTGAGGACAGTTATCAATTTTCTGTTATATTTCATATTGACGCTTCTAAATCAAATTTAGGATTTTGATATTTCAACTTTCATATCAATTCAAGGTGAAAACAAATATTGGAATATTGGAATATGCCATGAGATGAAAACTCCATTTTCCAGCCAGCTCTATATTTACTGCAATGCTTGTATTGAGGAAAGTACTCACAAATGTCAATATAAGCAGCAAAGAGTCCTGTGGCACCTTATAGACTAACAGGCGTGTCATAAAAACAGATAGTAGGGGTTACTAGAACAGAAGTACTTCATATCTCTTTTGCCTGTAAAGGGTTAACAAAACCAGTGAGCCTGGCTGTCCTGACGAGAGGACCATCAGGGGCAGGATACTTTCAAATCTTGAAGGAGGGAAGTTTTTGTGTGTGCTGTTAGATTTTGTTGTTGTTCTTCTGGGGGCTCAGAGGACCAGACATGCAACCAAGTTTTTCTCCAATCTCTCCGATACAGGCTCTTATAAGTTCAGAATAGTGAGTACTAGGTAGATAAGGCAAGTTAGGCTTATGTTTGTTTTCTTTATTTGCAAATGTTGTATTTGGCCGGAAGGAGTTCAAAATTGTATTTTGCTGAAAGAATTTTAATTTGTACTTGTATACTGAGGCTGGGAGGGTATTCCCAGTGTCTATAGCTAAAAGACCTTGTAACATATTCCATCTTAAATTTACAAAGATAATTTTTACTGTTTTTCTTTCTTTAATTAAAAGCTTTTCTTGTTTAAGAACCTGATTGTTTTTTTATTCTGGTGAGACCCCAGGGGACTCGGGTCTGGATCCACCAGGAAATTGATGGGGAGAAAGGAGGGAAGGGGGAGAGAAAGGTTAATTTTCTCTCTGTGTTAGGATTACTTTCTCTCTCAGGGAGAGTCTGGGAGGGGGAGAGAGAAGGAGGAGGGAAGGTGAATTTCCTTTCTGTTTAAGATTCAAGGAGTTTGAATCACAGTGATCTTCCAGGGTAACCCAGGGAGGAAAAGCCTAGGAGAGGCAATGGTGAGGGAAAGGGTTATTTCCTTGTGTTAAGATCCAGAGGGACTGGGTCTCGGGGGGCCCCAGGCAAGGTTTTGGGGGGACCAGAGTGTACCAGGCACTGGAATTCCCGGTGGGTGCAGCGCTACAGGTTCTAAGCTGGTAATTGAGCTTAGAGGAATTCATGCTGGTACCCCCATCTTTTGGACGCTAAGGTTCAGATGGGGGAATTATACCATGACAAAGCGTATTGGAGAATGAGCACTCGTGTCAATACAGGTTCTCCTAAAGCAGCTCTTAAGAGAGGCAGAAGAATTCCCACCTCTTCACCAAGTCTCTCTATTTAGAGAACATCATTCCTTTTGTTTAAAATTGTTCTGTGTAGTTCTCTCTGCATAGTGCACCACTAGAGTTTGCTTCAGTTGTTTGATTTAATTTTCTGTCTTTGATTCCCATTGAATGTATGTGTGGCACATGTATTTGTGCTGCCCCCATTGAAGGGGATGAGCCCTTTCCTCTGTGTGTGTGTGTGTATATTTTTGTGTGTGTGCTGAATTTCCAGGAGAATGGTTCTGTGGCTATGGCACAGTTTCAGGTATCAGGAGACCCCAGTTCCCACTGCTGTTGAATGGACATTTCATGTAGAGCAACAAGGATGATGCAACTGCCTGTAGTTGTGCCTAACAACATTTCCCTACAGAGTTAGTGCTGTAGTTTGTGTCTTTGAAAAAAAAACACGAGATAATCACTTTTGCTCTTTCTGGGGCTGTTGGCAGTGAGAGATTCCATATGTTTGTCTTTAAGATTCACTTCTACCATATCTGTGCTTGCTTCATCCCAGAATGCTTAGGTCCACATATCACTGGTGTATTCAATATCGTCAGAGAGTCACAGAGTTTAAGACAAAGGGACCTCTAGATTATCTCATCTGACCTCTTCTGTCTCACATTGTGTGAGGGTTTCATCCACAGGCCACAGAGCACTTTACCAGGCATCAAATTGAACGTAAAAGAAAAAATATATCTGGTGGTCCTTGTACCAGACCATGAAATGGAGGCACCTCTGGGATGACAGAATGTATAATGCCATGAACAGTATTAAACAGATGATAAGGCAGGAGGAAGGAATAACACCTTTTGCAAAAATAGAAACTCTGTGCGGGCTGTATGTGTGTGTGACTTGTAGGCCATGACGTGAGCATATAGCCCAGCAATGATGATAGTTATATAGTATGTAAAGGATAAAGGGGTGAGGAACAGATAACAGAAACGCAAAAGATCTATAAGTCTAGACTTATAAAAATTACTTAGACAGACAAGATGGGTGAGGTCATATTCATATTGTTGGTGAGAGAAAACAGAAGTTGGTCCAGGAAAAGAATTACGTCAACCCCTTGTCATTGTCTCTCTAGTATCCTGGGACCCAGACAGCTACATCAGCATTGCATACAAGAATAGCTTAAGCAATTAGCTTAAGTAGAAGGCCTTCTAGCCTGAACAGGAGCAGTTGCTCAATGAGTTAGCATAAGGAAGTAAACTGTAGACTCATAGACTTTAAGGTCAGAAGGGACCATTATGATCGTCTAGTCTGACCTCCTGCAAATGCAGGCCACAGAATCCCACCTACCCACTCCTGTAATAAACCTCTAACCTATGCTGAGTTTTTGAAGTCCTCATATATGGTTTAAAGACTTCAAGGTGCAGAGACTCTTCCAGCAAGTGACCCTTGCCCCATGCTGCAGAGGAAGGCAAAAAAAACGCAGGGCCTCTGCCAATCTGCCCTGGAGGAAAATTCCTTCCAGACCCAAATATGGTGATCAGCTAAACCCTGAGCATGTGGGCAAGACTCACCAGCCAGACACCCAGGAAAGAATTATCTGTACTAACTCAGATCCCACCCCATCTAACATCCCATCACAGACCATTGGGCGTATTTACCTACTAATAATCAAAGATGAATTAATTGCCAAATTAGGCTATCCCATCATACCATCCCCTCCATATACTTATCAAGCTTAGTCTTGAAGCCAGGTATGTCTTTTGCCCCCACTACTTCCCTTGGAAGGCTGTTCCAGAATGTCACCCCTCTAATGGTTAGAAATTCATCTAATTTCAAGTCTAAACTTCCTGATGGCCAGTTTATATCCATTTATTCTTTTGTCTGCATTGGTACTAAGCTTAAATAATTCCTTTCCCTCCCTAGTGTTAACCTCTGATATATTTATAGAGAGCAATCATGTCTCCCCTCAGCCTTCGTTTGGTTAGGCTAAACAAGCCAAGCTCTTTGAGTCTCCCTTCATAAGACAGCTTTAAGTCACAAAACATCACAAGGTTCTGTTTATAGTTTTGTCATAATGATGAGTGTTGCAAACAGCAGATAGGTAACCACAAGGGAATGGGAAGCCCTGCTCAATGTGTGTGTGTGTGTGTGTGTGTGTGTGTGTGTGTGTGTGTGTGTGGCTGCCCCCCCCACCCTGTTGAATAGAATGAGCCATGCTCACTTTGTGTGTGCACATGCCCTTGCTGTCTCTTCTTCTTGTGAACAGCACCAAGGATTTGTTGATGACAACAGGTGGTCAGGAAAGATCCTTAATCTACAGATCATCCAAAAGATATAACTTCAACCAGAAACAGCATGACCTTTCACTGGGATGGGTCCTTGTGGGTCATCACCAACTCCGAGGGGAGAGCGCCCCCTGCTGATCCACCCTACTCCCTCCCTGCAGCATAAGGCCCCCAGCACCATTCTGGGGCACTGTGATAAGCAGCCATTTTATGGGAGCAGGTCCACTGCTGAGCATCTCACCCAACTTCTTGCAGCACAGGGCCACGTGGTGCCTGGCTCAGGCTCAGGAGATCAGCATGGACCAAGAGAAAACAGTGCCCCCCCGAAGTGAGACCCCACTGAGCAATTTGCATTGTGTCATCCCTTGGATCTATGCTGGAGCACTGGGGTTAGTACTGAGCACAGAGGAGAATGTCCCTTAATGAGTCATCCATCCTCTTCCCTGCAGTACAGCCACCCTACTGCTGAACTGGGACATTGAGATCCATCAACCTGAGAACATCCTCCAGGCCCGTGCCTGCTAGACTGGGATATTGCTAGCAACAGTGACTAAGGGGGAAGATTGCCCCAAACTGAGCACCCACCTCACTCATTGTAGCACAGCCTCAGCCCCTATGGCTGTACTGGAGAAATGGGGTCAGAACTGTCTAAGAAATGAGAGTGCTCCCAGCTGAGCCCATCACCCCATTCCCTGAAGCACACTACCCCTAGCACCTCTCAGCTTCCACATAAGAGTTTATTTTACTGCTCCTGTGAACTAGTCCTGATTCTGATTCCACTGCAAACTTTGTCAAAGGGAATAGTCCCAGTGACTTCTAAAGACTTTGTATCTGGTCCTCAAGAAGGGAAATGGACCCTTTGGTAAGAGCAGTAGAGTCTGAGAATGAGGAATCCCGGGTTCTGTTCCCAGCTCTGGGAGGGGAGTGGGGTATAATTTTAGAATAGTGGGAATTGGGAATCAGATCTCCTGCGTTCTAATCATGGTCTGAGATGGAGTATGCACATAATCTGAACGTCAGGGAACTGGAGTCATGAGCCTTGGGTGTTGTTACTGACTCTGCCCCTGACTCGTTGTGTTAGAATCATAGAATACCAGGATTGGAAGGGAACTCAGGAGGTCATCTAGTCCAATCCCCTGCTCAAAGCAGGACCATTCCCAACTAAATCATCCCAGCCAGGGCTTTGTCAAGTCGGACCTTAGAAAACCTCTAAGGAAAGAGATTCCACCACCTCCCTAGGTAACCCATTGCAGTGCTTCACCACTCTCCCAGTGAAAAAGTTTTTCCTAATATCCAACCTAAACCTCCCCCACTGCAAATTGAGACCATTGCTCCTTGTTCTGTCATCTGGTACCACTGAGAACAGTC
The DNA here is from genome assembly GCF_025201925.1 of Gopherus flavomarginatus. NCBI lineage: Eukaryota > Metazoa > Chordata > Testudines > Testudinidae > Gopherus > Gopherus flavomarginatus. The sequence goes on along the minus strand of NC_066627.1, from coordinate 11,793,557 downwards.
CAGATCCATCCTCTTTGGAACCCCCTTTCAGACTAGTTGAAAGCAGCTATCAAATCCCCTTCATTCTTCTCTTTTGCAGACTAAACAATCCCAGTTGCCTCAGCCTCTACTCATAAGTCATATACTCCAGCCCCCTAATCATTTTTTGTTGCCACAAAATTCAGCCTAATGATTCAAGTTGGATACTCGTACCAGTGAGTAAGTAGTGGTGTGGTCAAATGTTTAGAGCACAGAGCTCTGAAGCAGGAAAGCATGGTTTTCAAAGCATCTGAATCACTGAGTCAGTGTGTGGCACTGGGCCAATCACTTGAGACTTCCTTAGTAAGTGCGTTGGCAAATCATTCCTCTTTCCAGACAAAATAGTATTATACAACTTACCCCATTTAGTAAATCTCATTACAATTTTCATCTAGAAAATACATGATCATGACGATGATGATACCATCTCCTCTGAAATTATTGCCCTAGTGAATTTTTTGTTTCAGTATGATGCAGAATTGTTCTTCCTCTGAGGAATATTACAAGAAATTTCCTTCAGGGTCTAGGTCCCAGAAGCCAGTGAATGAAATAAAAACACTTCTGTTTCCTTCAACACATTTGTGCTTGTAGCTAGGAGATAGAACTACTCTGCTTAAACAAGGTAGGTTATAAATGAATTAATTAAGGCCCCAACCATCCTCCCACTGAAGTCCATGGGTGCAGTGCCCAGTCTGCAATGTGAGCAAGATCATGTCATTGGTTTCTTCATTTGAATTTTCCATACATGGGCAGAGAATCTTAATGTATGTCTGAGCACATGGGTTGTGTCCATGTTCATATCTATCTATCTATCTATCTATTAATATATACATTGATCTATTCATGTCTGAATCTATTATTCTGAATACATCTAGTTTAATAATCATGGGTCAGGTTGTGAGCTTGACTTCAGTGGTGTTATGCTAATTTACACCAGGTGAAGTTCTGGTCCCGTAATTCCATAGTGTCCACCCAAGTGATAAATAAGCACCAAACATGCTCATCATCATGCCATGACTGTACTTATTTTTGTTGTTGTTCTGTTATCACTGATGTTTCTTGCTTCTCCCTCCTCTCATCCTTACTCCCCTCTATTCCTCAAGTGTTATCATCACCCAGTGAATGTGAGTGGAAATGTTGTTTCTTGAAGTGGTTCTTGTGTTTGAATTTGAATATAGTTGGCTGGGAAGATCCAGTCAGATCTCTTCTAATAAGAAAGTCCACTCTCAGCATCCGACCATGGCACGTGCTCTGCACCTGCTGCCCAAGAGTTAAATGGCAGTATTTTTAGCTGAATTTTTCTCAAACCTTCTTCCACATAATGTATGCTTCTTTAATTGCTTTCATGTCCTCCTGTATACTAATGGAGAGTCCAGATGCCTTGAAGAGCTCAGAAAATATTACTCAACTGCCAGTGACAAGCATCTTTATAGAACTTATTCCTAATGGTGAGTAAATTTCTACATTTATATAGAGCCCCTCCAAATGTCAGCCATTAAATAAAGAAATAAATCCAAATTCCTTCTGAAAAAATAGTTTAATCAATATTGATGTTTTCCATGATAAAACATTGATGTTAATGGCAGTTTTCAATTTTCCATTCAATATCATGTGGACTCTTTGAATCGAAATTAAGGTTTTCACTATTTCAACTTTTTGTATAGATTCAGGATGAAAATATATATTGGAATATTGGAATTTCCCATGAGATGGAAATTCCATTTTCCAGCCAGCTCTACATGTACTACAATGGTCGTGCTGAGGAAAATATTCACAAACACCAATAGAGGTTCCCCAAAGTAGGTCTTAAGAGAGGCTGAAGAACTCCCACCTCTTCTCCAAGGCTCCCTATTTAGAGAAAAACATTCTCTTTTGTTTTAAATTGTGCACTCTGCATAGTGCGCACTACATTGTGCTTTGGTTCTTGGATTTAATTTTCTCTATTTCATTGGATGTGTGTGAGTGTTTGAGTGTGTTCAATTTCCAGGAGAATGGTTCTGTGGTTATGGCAGAGTCTCAGGTATCAGGAATGATGACTCGCTGTGTAAACCCAGTCTCTTCACCCAATCATTCCCAGTTTCCCCTTAGTAGCTCACTATTCTTTGACATGTTGCTTTGATAGCACATATTGAAGGTGCTAAGGGTATGCAAAATAATATTTGTTATTGCTCATTTTTATTTCAACTCTGTCATTTCAGTGCCATGCCTTTATTAGGAAGTTTCTTGTCAACAAACAACCTAGAAGTAATACATCTGTGGAAACTGTCTCTTTGTACATTGTAGGATCTTTTTTCTTCCAAAATTCTTTGTAGCAAGGTGATTAGACAAAGATCCTCCACTGGTTTAAAGCAGTATAGAACTTTTTTATACTCATGAATCTGTTAAGATTTACCCCAGCAAAGGAACTGGCCCTACCTCTTATTTTGTATGTTGAGAGAAACAAATGCATTTTGGATGCTGTGATGACAAAGGCAGGAATTATTGAAATTGTTCTCTAATATTTAGGGAAGAATAACATTTAATAGTACACAAAAGGCCAAAATCCCCCATAGTTTTCAGCATTTATCATGCTTCTCATTCTTCAAAGGGCTTCAATGATATTGGGCCCAGCAGCACCAGTTTACTCATGTGAGTAGTCCTCATTTATGTGAATTGTAACTGCAGTTGGAATATTTGCATTCGTGTAAGAATTCCTGTGTTTAAGATCCGAATGAGCTCAGAATTTGCTCTCATTTGAGAAATCTTATTTGATAAATGTGGCTGTAGAAAGAAAGAAAGAAAGAAAAAGAAAGAAAGAAAAGCATTGATCCCCTTTTGAATTTTCATGTAGACAGAAAATAAATGTTTTTGAAGAGGAAGAACAGAACCCCTGATGCTGGAAACTGGTATGCCTCCATTGCTGGTATAAACTGATGCAGCTCCTTTAGAGGAAATTTATCAGACCCCCATCTGTTGGAAATCAGTTGTATTTCCACTGGTGTCAAAGTGGACATTGTGATGGGTTGCCCTCCCCCCAGGGGTGCCACCTGATGTACTGGGGTAACACTCAGCCCATCTGTTCCACCAGCCTGGGCTCCCTTACACTGTGCTGCTGAGCCGGGCCCTCAAGCCTCCTCCAGCACACACGCAGGTTGGGCCCCACCCAGCTGTGGAACGAAACAGACACTGAAATCAGACCTGCATGGGAAGCTTCAGCTAGGGAATTGCCCAGCACTCAAGTACACCCCCCGCCCCCCCCAAAGTGTAAACCCAAAATTGAAAGAAAACAAAGAGAACTGTACAGCATAAGCTCATTGAAATTCACCCCCTCCCTCGATGTAGAGGAAGATATGCACAACTTTTTGCCCCCCCAGTTATGAATTCCACAAACTGGTTTTAGAGACATCATAATCAAGTTTATTAACTACAAAAGATTTTAAATGATTATGAGGGATAGCAAACAGACCAAAGCACTATTTTAGAAAAAGCTAGAAATGTACAAGTCCATGAGTCCAGATCTAATGCATCCGAGGGTGCTGAGGGAATTGGCTGATGTGACTGCAGAGCAATTGGCCATTATCCTTGAAAACTTGTGGAGATCGGGGGGAGGTCCCGGACAATTGGAAAATATAGTGCTTATCTTTAAAAACAGGGAAGAAGGAGAATCCGGAAAATTACAGACTGGTCAGCCTCACCTCAGTCCCTGGAAAAATCATGGAGCAGCTCCGAAAGGAATCCATTTGGAAGCACTAGGAGGAGAGAAAGGTGATCAGGAACAGCCAACTACCTGAAGGGGGGTTCCAAAGAGGATGGAGCTAGGCTGTTCTCAGTGGTGGCAGATGACAGAACAAGGAGCAATGGTCTCAAGTTGCAGTGGGGGAGGTCTAGGTTGGATATTAGGAAACACTATTTCACTAGGATGGTGGCGAAGCACTGGAATGGTTTACCTAGGGAGGTGGTGGAATTTCCATCCTTAGAGGTTTTTAAGGCTTGACTTGACAAAGCCCTGGCTGGGATGATCTAGTTGGTGTTAGTCCTGCTTTGAGCAGGGAGTTGGACTAGATGGCCTCCTGAGGTCTCTTCCAATACTAATCTTCTACGATTCTATGATTAGCCAGCAAATAAAACAAAAATGCAATATAAGCTTAATATACTAAAGAAACTGGTTACAAGTAGTAATTTCTCACCCTAAATGTTGATTTGGCAGATTGCAGAGGTTCTTGAAAGCAAGCTGCTCTTGCTTGCAGCTTAAAACCCCAGGTATTTCTTTCACAGGTCAGACACCTTCTCAGCCTCGGCCCAGTCCTTATCTCCCCCTTTATCTTTGTTCCTTAGATGTTTCCAGCAGTCATCCTGGGTGGGGATTCAGTGAAGAATGAACCTCGATTATCTCACTCCCACAGCCTTTAATAAGATTTACATATGGCAGAACCCTTTGTCTTTCAATGTGATTCCCATACCCCTCAGTGGAAAAATACTGATGTTTTGTCATGGAAACCAGTACCACATTTCTTGAACACATGACCCTGTAGCGTCAAAGCAGCCATAAATGAGAGGCAGTTTGTAGGATCCCTGGAAAGCTTCTCAGGAAGGTGGGAGATTAGCATTTTCTAAGACCTATTGTTCTTCCTAATGGTCCTCTGACTTGTTCCCAGCTAGCCAGCCAGACTGATTGCATTCTGTCTGGTGGGCATTCCCCGGGTGCAAACACTTTTGTAGTACAGATGTATAGTCAATGTTGCTAACGTTTAGATACAAACAATGATACATGCATACTAATAAGCTAATCATATTCAGTAAATCATAACCTTTCTAATGATGCCCCATATAACCTATTTTAAATAAAATACATTAGGATTATGACATAATCATATCATACTATTACTATGAAAAATATGGGGAGCAGCGTCACAGTCATACCAATGCAGCTACACCAGTTTACAATGATTATTGGGTCCAGTTACATACAGAACTGCAGCAGGTTTTTGTCTGAAGCATCCCAACACATAGGAAACCAGTATGAATTGTATGATTCATATGCACATGTATGGTATTCTTCAGATTCAGCTCCAGTATCTTTCTCTTTGTCACCCCTGCAGATGACATATTCTGAGAGAGAGCCTGATGAGAACCAGACCATTTCTGATGTGTTCATCCTGGTGGGGTTTTCATACCTTACAAGGTATGAAAACCTTTCTTACCTTCAAATCCTTCTGTTTCTGGTGTTTCTGCTCTCCTACCTGGTCATTCTGATGGGGAATCTGCTCATTATCCTCCTTATAAAGCTAAACCCATCACTTCATACCCCCATGTATTTCTTCCTACTGAACCTGTCCTTCTTGGAAGTCTGCTACACCAGCAGTGTGGTCCCTCAGCTGCTCCCTCACCTTCTCGTGGAGCAAAAGACCATCACCATTGTGGGCTGCGCTGCACAGATGTATGTCTTCACCATCCTGGGCCTCACAGAATGCAGCCTCCTTGCAGCCATGGAGTACGACTGCTACACAGCCATATGCAACCCCTTGCACTAAAGAACCATCATGAGTGGTCGGGTGTGTGCACAGCTCATGGCTGCTTCATGGACCATCGGCATCTCAGTGGAAGTAGTTCAGACCACGTGGATCTTTAGCCTGCCCTTCTGTGGCTCCAACCACATCCACCTCTACTTCTGTGACATTCCACCGGTGGTAAAGATGGCATGAACTGACAGATCCAAAAAAGAAATTGTGGTCTTGACTGTGTTAGTTTTGTTCATCATGGGCCCTTTTTGTTGATAACCGTGTCCTATATCTGCATTATCTCCACCATCCTCAAGCTGCCATCAGCAGAGGGAAGATGTAAAGCCTTCTCTACCTGCTCCTCCCACCTCATGGTGGTGACTTTGTTCTATGGAACGGCCCTTTTCACCTACCTGAGGCCCAAGTCTATCTCCACCCCAGAGAGTGATCAAATGATTTCCCTCATGTACACAGTTGTGACCCCAGTGTTGAACCCCATAATATACATGCTGATGAACAAAGAGGTGAAGGGAGCCTTTAGAAAAACAATAGAAAAGAGTCTCTTTTCACACAGTTGGAGAAATCAGAGAATGAATGATAGAGTTAGTTAAAACAAGGGGAATGAGGGAAATTCATAAATGTTTTGTTTAATTTCTTCCGATGACATTCACTTTTTTTAATTGGAATTTTGACATTTGAAAAACTTTGACCTGTTCTAAGTCTGTTTGGAAAATGGGAAAAGAAACTTTTTTTAAAATGAAATAAATAAATAAACAAATAAATACATAAACTTTTGTCAAACTTTTGATAGTTAGAACCTTTTGACCAGATGTAAAGATAATTGAAAAATCAAATGAGAATCTTTAGTCAAAGTAGTATCCTGATTTTACATCTTCAAAATTTGAAATGTCAAAGCAAAAAACAAAACATAACAAATTAACGTAAGAAACATTTCATAAAATGTTCACCTTGGTTTGTTGAAATTTAACAATTTTCACCAAGGTTTTAATACCTGAATAATTCCAACCAGCTCTACAGAAAAGTCCATTTAGGCTTCCCCTTTCGCTGTCTTGCTGCCCAGTGCATCATTTTAGGTTTTGGGTTGGGTTGGGGTTTCCTCTGGCCTAATTTTAAATAACATTGCTCAGCACTTATGCAGGCTTCCTATATAAGACACGGATAGATTTTTCAATGCCTAACCTGATCAGGTCACACAACAACTCTTGGAGATGGCTCTTGACTTCCATGGCATTTTTTATTAGCAGATCAGATTGTAAGATTATGGTGTATATCATAGATTAGTCGATTTTAAGGTAATAAGTGACCATTTTGATCATCTAGTGTGATATCAGCAATTTCCAGGGAAGTCCAACATTGCCAGTTTAGCCTGGAGCTGGAGCATACTCTGCGGGGAAGGTTAGGAGCTCTAAGCCCAGAACTCTAAGAAGCATCTATTGAGCATATGGAAACTGAGATTCTTCCAAATGCTCATAACTTGACCAAGCCTACGTGCTGTTTTATGGAACAAGCAAAAGGTGCATCCCTGACACCAGGGTGCCCCCACCCCTCATATTTCATTTTCTGCGTCAGTGCCTACCAGAGCTAGAGTGTCCAAAAAGAGAATTCTTCCCCTTTGTTAACACAAGAGAACCAACATATTTTCCATAATCTCTTTCTTGGAAATGACTGAAACTTTTTTTTTGTGTGGAATTCTTAAGAAAATTTCCTACTGAGGTAGACACTCAACATGAAAAAATTCAGCCCAAATGGTTAAAGTTTTAGGAAGTTATAAGGAATTAAAAACAGGGTCTTGTAATCCAAAGTATTGAGTAACCTCATTTATAGGGTTTTCTCCCATTTTTTTTGACACTTATAATATATCTTGTCTGGAGTCTATCTAGATTCATAGAACCTAAGGCCAGAAAGAACCACAGTGATAATCTAGTCTGACCTCCGGTATAACATAGGCCATAGAACTTCCCCAAAATAATTTATAGAGCATACCTTTTAGAAAGACAAAACATCCAGCCTTGATTGGATCCACCACATACCTCAGTAATTTTTTCCAATGGTTAATTAAAAATATACAATTTATTTCTAGCTTCAACTTCCAGCTATTTGGTAGACATGCCCAAATATCTTCAAGTAATATCATCTTCCCCTTTTCTTCCATATTTATTTTTTTTGTTCTGTGTTTAATTGAGCTATAGATCATAAACTGCCCAGAGAACTATTTCACTCTGTTAAGTTTGCTATAAATTTCCATGTATAGTTATGGCGCAATAATGTAGAAGAAAGAAAGAAAGAAAGAAAGAAAGAAAGAAAGAAAGAAAGAAAGAAAGAAAGAAAGAAAGAAATGTTTGTTGGTTTGTTTGTTTGTTTGTAATTGACAATAAAATAATTCAAGTATTTCTCTCTGTAAGGAAAAAAAATTATCACCCAAAGGCAGTTGAAATGTTCTGTAAATAAAAAGTAACTTGATCAAGTACAATTATACTGCTCTACAGCCAAAATGCTTCTGAAATAAATGTAGTCCAACTTTACTAATTATGGGTCACTGAGAACGAAAATGATGCTTAAAATTGTTGATTGGCTCTAGTTTTCAAGATATGCTATTGGGTCAGTATATACGACCCTTGACTTGGGAATGGTGGAGGATAAGTGAGTTATAAAGGGAAGGGATCTCAATTTAAACCAGAAATGACTAAAATACATCTTTGACTAGATCTATGAATAAATCTATGACTGGGTTTGGACAGTACTTGCTTTTTAGGCTAAACAATGAATGATGCAATCTGAAGCTGGTATTGTGTCATACATGATATGAATTGCATCCTGTTATTCCTAGAAGTCATGGATGATGCAATCATAACGAAGCTTACATCACTTTGCTGAACAAATTGCCCTACATCAGCTCTAGAAATCATACAGTGTCATGCTCTCTTATTTGTCAGTGTTTGATTTTGCAAAGGGACACATTTCTGTTTAGCCAAAGTGAGCAGAGATGCCTCGTACTTGTGTGAACAGTGCAGATAACTTCTGCTATGTTTGTGGTGAAGTGACTTTTGCATCACAAAGCGCAGTCTAACCACTATGGTTAAGAAAGCCTATCACCTTTCTTTTGGCTGCAAAATTGGAGATCAGGACAAGAGGTGGGCCCCACACATATGCTGCAACACTTGTGCAACAAATCTTCACCAGTGGTTGAAGAGGAAAAGGAAATCTATGCCTTTTGCAGTGCCAATAATTTGGAGAGAGCCAACAGATCATACCAGCAATTGTTACTTTTTCATGGTGCCTCCAGTTGGGAAAGGTGTGTCAAAGAAGAAAAAATGGACTGTGCATTATCCAAACATTCCATCAGCTATACGCCCAGTACCCCACGGAGAAGGACTGCCAGTTCCTGATGCACCAGAATCATTCTCACTTGAGTCAGATGAGGAAGAGGAAGAGGATGAAACTTCTGATCCTGAACCATCAATGTCACAGGACCCACATTTTCTCCCATCCTCCTCCTCTGAAGCACACCTCATAACACAAGGTGAACTGAATGACCTTGTCAGGGATTTGGAACTAACCAAGAGTAAGGCAGAGCTGTTGGGTTCCAGACTACAGCAGTGGAATCTCCTGGCAGGCTATCAGGGCAAATGGAGCCCATCAATGCTTGCAGACTATTTCTGGACAGTGACAAGAGATGCTCCATTTAATGAATACAAGAGACAAGCCAAGAAGCGCCGAGTAGACACTTAATAGCACTAAATTATGTACATAATAGTTTTTTGCCTTTTGTTTCATAATAAATTTTATTTATATAACCCTTTTGCTGATTTTTAAAGTGTTACATAAACAGGACAGGTGAAATGTTATCATGTAAAGCAACCATGAACACATGAAAAGACCTAGGTTTACAATTTATGATTAAAACTCTACTCATGGTCTGAGCCAGAGGCCATCTACACAATATACATAGACATAAAATGTAAAAACTTAAATATCTTAGAAACAGTAGCCAATCAGTTGTTTTAATTGTCATATTTGAATTCAGCACATCAAAATCCATAATAAATATCACATTTTATCTCTGAAGCAGATGACTTCTCAAAAATTGTAGACCTGTGTTATTTATTGTTTGTCTCTTCAGGACAAAAACAAACTATTTGATGGTCTAAAAAACAAATTAGCAACATAAGCAAGCAGCATAGCATTTAAGGCCAGAAAGGACCATCAAATCATCTAGGCGGACCTCCAGTATATCACTAGCCACTACCACCACCCAGCGCCCTCACACCCATCCAACAACTGAAATTAAACCAAATTATTTTTCCTTTCCTTTGAACCTGAAGGGAGAGAGCCTGAGGTTCTAATAAACTTGTTCAAGTAATATATGGTTTTAAGGGTCAAATTGAATATTTTCAAAGCCAGCTAAGGAATTTGAACAATCAAATGGAAAGTCAGTGCCCAGGTTACTCCTTGTAGGATTTTCAAAGATCCTAACCAGATCTAGGACCAGATTTTGAAATGCATTCAAATATACAAAAAGGTTTTTAGTGAGGTGGGATATAGTCACCTGAATGATTATGAAAAATCCCATTAATTGCCTATCTGCATTTTAACTGCTTAAGGACCCTAATTTTTAAAGGTATGTAGGTGTCTAATGATCACATAGGTGCCTAGAGAGATTTTCAACAGTGCCTAGCACCTAGTTCTCATTTAATTGAAATAATGTGGTGTCTAACCTCCTAGGAACCTTTGTAAATCCCATTAGGTGCATATCCTTCATCTGTAGACACCTAAATACTTTTGAAAAACTGGCCTTTAGGGTTTGACCCAGTACTCACTAAAGTCAATAGAAAGACACCTGTTGACCATTGGATTTGGCTCTTAAGTGATGCATTGTGGTGGCCATCTGCATTTGGGGAGTTTTGTCTCAAGGGAGCTTAATGGTAAGAGCTCAGCTATGCTGCCATAATGTACTGTGTAGACGCTACCTAGGAGATATCACAGCAACGGAAGGGGTTTGTCTGTCACTGTTGTAACTCCACCTCCCCGAGTAATGGTAGCTAGGTTGATGGAAGAATGTTCCCATCCTTCTCCAACTGCCAGGTTTACCACTCTGCATCCTCTACTTCCTCTACTGGGGGAGGGTGGGACTATAGGGGAGTCTTTTCCACTCTTTTGGGTCTATTCCAGGATTTGCCGTGTGGGGTTCTTTCATCCTCCACCCACAGAAACTACATTGTGTGTGTGTGCAGGGCGGGGAAGAAGGTGGAGTGGATGGCGCCACGGATCCACCCCTTTTTTCATGTTCTCTGTGTGTATATATATATATCTTCCTACTGTATTTTCCACTACATGCATCCATTGAAGAAAGCTTATGCTCAAATAAATTTGTGAATTTCTAAGGTGCCACAAGTACTCCTTATTCTTTATGATGATGAATGAGGTTGTTTTAATCGAACCAACATGTACAAGGTGAGAGGTGGCACCTTGCTACACAGAGGGGTTGTACCTCAATACATCAAGACACTTTTTTGTATCTTTGTATAAGAATGCATCCCTGAAGTGTTGTCTTTTTATGTCCTAGGGGAGCACTGGTAAATCCCACCATTGACTAAGCCAGTCCATTGTCAGGGAGCACATATGTACTAGCAGAATTGTAGACATCTGATCCGGGGAGCTAGAGACTGTTTTATTTGGCAATAAACCTGGCCGGGTGCCTTCGTACCTTAGCAGAGTCTGTGGTCATTGGGGTTCTCTCAGGGTCTGGTGTGCCAGCGATCTGCAGAGCCGGGGAAGCACACAGGGGGAACACGTGCAGCCGACTGATATCAACATTGGGTGGAGCAGAGCACCACACTGGTGATACTTGACAACATAAATCAGTGTAGCTTCCTTGAAACTCATAGGAAAGTTGGTGTTAAGTTAATTAGCACAGCTTCATTAGAGTCAATGAGCCAGTTCCCCAGTAATTATAAATCAGTGTAGCTCCATTATACTCCATAGGGCCAGATACTCTGCTAGAGTAAATTTGTACAGCTCTGTTGACACTAATGGGACAGCTCTATCACTGCTGTAGATTGGAATCACTCTGCTGATGATAAAGAATCAGATTCTCAGATGCCATAGATCAATGAGCTAATGTAAATTAGCATAGCTAAACTGTGATCAATGAGACTGATCCCCAGCTGGTGTAAATCAGCATCATTCCAGTGTAGTCAATTGGCCAGGTCCTCGGCGGGGCTAAAATACTATGGTTCAGTGAAGGTCTTCTCTCTGGTGGGCACAGATGTTATTCCTTGCTGGAATATCATCAGCAGTGTCACAAACAAAGTTCTCACCAGGGACATCTGTGCCAAAGCCCTGAAGTCAACAGGCATGCACAGGAGTAACTGAGAGCACATTATGAAGTAATGATAATTCACAGGGTGTGACAGGACAGGGCTTCATAGGGGTTACTAAGAACATGGTGTTAAAGGTACAGGGCTGCATACAGTCCTTTCAGGGTAGACAGTAGATTATGATGGGGAAGTGGATGCCCAGGGCTAGTATGTGTTAGGAGTATGTTCTGTGTCTTTAAGAGCAGAGCACTGAACTGGGATTAGCTTTCTAGTGTCACCTTTGCCAGACACACAACTCGGAGCTCTGGACTCTCCTTTAGCTTTTGGAACATGTTTTAGTTCTAATAATGCCTTACACTGTAGACTCCAGAATGTTTCTCCTCCTTATGAATTCACAACACATGGTACCAGAGTGAGGTAGAAGAGAGGACAGAGAAAAGAGGACTGTGGTAAGAAATAAAGGAGTCATCATGGAGATGGAGCATCTAAAAGCCCCCAAATAATTCAGTCTCCCAGGTAACGCAGCAGACTCCTGGAAGAGTTTCAAACAGAGAATCTATCTATCTATCCAGATATATATCATTATGACAAAATGAGATTGTTAGGACAAGTAATAGGCCTATCTGTTTGCCCCATCTCGCAGGGTCCTGGAGCCTAGGCTCCTGCCCGAGCCCAGAGGCCTACACTGCAATTAAAAACTTGTTAGCCTGAGCCCAGTGAGCTCAAATCAGCTGGTGTTTGCCAGTGGCAGATTTTTAATTGCAGTGCAGACACACTATAATAGGTAACCAGAGTCAAAGACTGAAAACTAAGGGCCAGATCTTGAGCTTGTGTAAACTGACACAGTTCAACTGATTCCAGAGTAGCTAGGGCTATTTATGCCAACGCAGGATCCAGTTTTTGGATTTCAGTGAAATTAAAATGATTTAAATGACTTGAGGATCTGTCCCATTGACTTCCACGGAGCTGTGGCTGATTTACACCTGCTTGGGATCCAGTCCGTTACACAGTTTCAGATCCATAAACTTTGCCAAAGTTGAGTCAAAAGTTCTTAACCCATCTGTCCTTCCATGGCTTTTCGTGCATGAGATTAATTACAAGAGTGGAACTGTTAATGGCTGTGCAGTGATTCAGTCCCACTGAGTCAGAATGTTGGAGGAATTCAGTGTTGCAGAGATTTTTTGTATCTGATTTTCAACTTCTACTGGGATGAATATCCCGATCTTTCTTTCTTTCTTTCTTTCTTTTCTTTCTTTCTTTCTTTCTTTCTTTCTTTCTTTCTCAGCAATTACTATTTTTCCCTTTACTCAGATAACACTAAATCAAAACACCATTAGGCTGCAGGTTCAATGGTTCATGACATTTTAAAAACATTTAATTCATATGGGTTGTAGTTATCTCAGAGAGACTGAACATCTATAAAGGACCAGAAGCTGGTGTTAACCAGTGTAGCTCCATCGGAGTCAATGGGTCCATACCTCCAGCTGGTATAAAACATCCATAGCTCCATTGGATTAAATGGGTCAGTTCTCTCCCTTTTGTAAATTGTTGCAGTTCCACTGAAATCAATGGGACCAGATTTCCAGCTGCTGTAAACCAGACATAACCCCACATAGTCAATTATGCCATTTCCAAAGATGGGATGAATTAGTTTAGTGCTATGGAGTTATGGTAATTTACATGAGCTAAATATCCTTCCTGTAATACCTAATGCTGTCTATCTTTTCATCTGTGATTCTTATTTCTTAACACCACTAGCCCATATTAAACCTCATGGAAGATTCCAGGATCATGGTTAATAGACAGAAATCTGTACCCAGCCATTAACAAAATGCTGTAGTGGGGTAGCAGTTTAGTTATATTCTTACGAAATATGATGTTCCTCTGGACAGTGCAGGGTAAGTTAGCAACCCAAATTTGGGGTCAGTTGAGCCAGAGTTTCCGGATATATAAGTCCTTAGAAAATGGTCTTATTTTATTTTATTTATTTATTTTTTCATAGACCTGGGGATCAAATTTTTGATGTGTTGAAGGTCAAAATGATCTCTGTCTGCCAACTTTTAACCAGGGATAGCGCATGGCACCTACTAAATCTTTAAGGAACCCAAACTGAGAATAGTATTTAAGAAGTTGTTCTCTTTTACAGTGTGTACACGCCAATACAGAAACACAGATAGATGGTTTCCATGAGCCCCATTTGAAATGTTTTAAACCACAACTCTTTTAAGTGCTCCGAAAATTCAAATGGTTACATGGTTTGATCTGAAATTCAGTGTGTCTCATTGGGGCACAAGGTCCTGTTAATGTTCCAGATTTGGGTCATGTGACCATGATGTTGACAAATTACACCCCACCCAAAATGGTTTTGTTCTGCTGCCTCGTACTGTTAAACTGAGAGTTACTAATGACTGGAGGAATCACAGACTTCACTGAGATTGCTGGCTGTGAATTTATGAGTTCTGGGTGGTTGTTTCATTTTGGGGGCTGTAATCACATTCTTTGGATGTAAAAAAATAGACATGCAATTCTTTCCTGGAAGGAGAATGGTAATTGGAGGACAGAGGAGTGGGGGAACCAGCAGGAAGAGGTTTGGACTACAGTGAGAGATGGGGTTTATGCGGAGGGAGACAAATGGAGATGCAAGATAGGAGAGAGGTTGGGAGGTCTGGTGAGGGAGGCATGGGATTTGGGGAATGGAGGAGTGTGATACTAGGCAGGGGGAGGAGGAGGTGAGTGTCAGGAGGACTGGGTGAGAATAGCAGTCGGGGCAACCATCAGTCCAGTATTCTCCCTTCCTGGGTCTGTGTCCATACCTGGGAGGGGAGGCCCTCTCCCTACTCCCCTTGCGGTCAGGATCTGGAGAAGTCCTGTCCTTTTGGGTGGGGAGCTGAGAACAGGGAAACTTCCTACCTATCAGAGACTCTGAAACACTCAGGAGTGGGGCGAAGAACAGCCACTGAGATGAATGGAGCTGTTTCCACATCTTAAAGCTATTGTCCCAGGCTGTATCATCTCCATAGGGTGTTCTCATTCAGTAGAGACCATCCTATTCAGATGAACTGGCCCTGTTACACCTCTCAGAGCCCCCAGTGCTGCAGATGGGTGTGCAGAGGAGCCCTTTCCTTTCATCCTTCTTCTAGCCTTGCTGTCTAAAGGACGATGTTTCTTAGGCTATGTCTACACTATAAATTTATGTCAACATAAGTTACATTGGCACACAGCTGCCACAGCTATTAAATCACTTGTGCGTGTGCACACTACACTCCTTGGGTCAGTGGTGTGCATCCTCACCAGGAGCACTTGTAATAATTCGGAGAGCAGTACAGCATGCAACTCATTGCCTTCCAGCACAAGATCTTTTGGGAAGTTCTTGCAATGCTTGGTGAAGCTGAAACAAGTTTTGCAGGATGACTGGGAGCATAGTGTCAACTTCCCATAATGCAATGTTCTCTGTCCCATAATTTCATCTGCAGCCCATAATATTTTACACCTTCTTTTCAAAGTCCCATAAATGTGCATATCCTTCCTCGCTGTCCACCATCTCTGACAGAAGCATGGAGACTGCACAGATCTGCACTATTGTTATGAGCATCGTGAGTTCGGGGCACCTGATCCTTCAGTATTTGTGGAGCTGCAAGAGGAACCATGGAGAACATAATGATTCCTTAGGGGCTAACTTGCTGTGGGACTTAGATAGAAACAATTCAAGGTTGCTGTTGGAGTTCACGGAACAGCTGGAGATTGTAGAGCAGTGCTTCTGGGCTTGAGAAACAAGCACTGACTGGTGGGATCAATGTCAGGCAGGTTTGTGAAGATGAGCAGCAGCTGCAGAGCTTTTGGATGTGCAAGACCACATTCCTGGATCTGTGTACCAAACTCGCCTCAGCCCTTCAGCACAAGGATACCAAAATGAAGCCGTGCTGATCAGAGAAGTGAATGGTGATTGCACTGTGGAAACATGCAACACAGGTCACTCAGGAATAATTTTGGAGTCAGGAAATCCATTTCAGGGGCTGCTGTCATGCAACTTTACAAGGCCATTAATTGACTCATGCTATGCAGGACTGTGACTCTAGGCAATGTGCAGGACATAGTAGATGGATTTGCAGACATTCCTAAACTGCTGTGGGTCCACAGATGGCACGTGTCCCTATTTTAGCATCAGACCACCCTGTCACAGAGTACATCAACAGAAAGGGTTACTTTTCTATGGCTATGCAAGTGCTGGTGGGTCATCAGGGGTGCTTCACCAACATCAGTGTTGGCTAGTCAGAGAAGGTGCATGATGCTCACATATTTAAGAACACAGACCCGTTCAAAAAGGTGCAAGCAGAGACTTTCTAACCTGAGCAGCTGATTGTCATTGGGAATGTTGAAATGCCAACAGTCATCCTGGGCAACCCTTTGCTTCCATGGCTCATGAAGCCATACACCAGCCACCTTAACAGCACCAAGAACTGCTTCAGCTACAGGCATAGAAAGACAGATGAATGGACCTTTGGTCATCTGAAGGGACACTGATGTTGTTTACTTACAAGATTGGTAAAAAGTGACAAATAGTCCTGTGGCACCTTATAAACTAACAGAGGTATTGGAGCATGAGTTTTCATGGGTAAATACCCACTTCACCCATGAAAACTTATGCTCCAATACATCTGTTAGTCTATAAGGTGTCACAGGACTCTGTCGCTTTTTACAGATTCAGACTGATACGGCTACCCCTCTGATACTTTACAAGATTGGAACTCAGTGAGAAAAATGTCCCACTGGTTATAGCTGCCTCCTGTGTCCTTCATAACATCCGTGAAGTGAAGGGGGAGAAGTTTCCATTGGGGTGGAGGTGGAGTGGCTGTCTGCTGAATTTGAACAGCCAGATACAAGGGCTATAAAAGAGCTCAACCCAGAGTTAGATGACTGAGGCAGGGCTGACACTTCCATTAGGCGACCCTAGGTGGTCCCTAGGGTGCCAGGATTCAGGGGGCAGCATTTTGTGAGGTCCCCACGGGGTGCACGGGAGTTTTTGGTTCCGCTTCCGTTGCGCTGCCAAAGAAGGACCTTCTGCCGACGTGCCGCGGAAAACAGTGGCAGGCAATTGAGCAGCTCAATGACTGGCTCTGTTGCCTGTGGCATTTCGGCAGAGGGTCCTTCTTTGGCGGTGCCATGGGAGTGGAACCGGAAGCTGCTAGGTGGGCTCTCCTTATCAGGCAAAAAATAATTTCAAAAATTTCCAGGGCTTTAAAGGGGAGGATATGGGCGTAGCTTTTCCAGGGCGTACACAATGGCATAGCATTCCTTTTCACTGACTGACCAGTGACTTTCCCTCTCAGACAGTTTCTTGCTGAGAAACACGACAGGATGGAAGTTGTGATCTGTTGCTTCCTGCATGAGCACTGCTCCTATACCACGCTCAGATGCATCTGTGGTTACTAGGAATGGCTTGTCAAAATCCGGGGCCCTGAGCACAGGGTCAGACATGAGCGTTGCCTTAAGTTGGGTAAAGGCCTTTTGACACTCATCAGTCCACTGAACTGCATTTGGCTGGGTCTTTTTGGTCAGGTCGGTCAGTGGGGCAGCGATTTGGCTGTAGTGGGGTACAAATCGCCTGTAGTATCCGGCCAAGCCTAAGAAGGATTGGACCTGCTTCTTTGACTTTGGGACAGGCCACTTTTGGATAGCATCCACCTTGGCCTGTAGGGGGTTTATGGTTCCTCGACCCACCTGGTGCCCCAGGTAAGTCACTCTGTTTTGGCCTATTTGACACTTTTTGGCCTTAACAGTTAGTCCTGCCTGCCTGATGCGCTCAAAGACCTTTTCCAGGTGTAGTAGGTGTTCGGGCCAGGAGTCTGAAAAAATGGCCACATCATCGAGGTAGGCAACTGCAAATTCTCCCAGTCCAGCTAGTAGACCATCTACCAGCCTCTGGAAGGTTGCGGGTGCATTTCGAAGGCCGAAAGGAAGGACATTGAATTCATACACCCCCGCATGGGTGACGAATGCTGACCTCTCCTTGGCAGGTTCATCTAGCGGTACTTGCCAGTACCCCTTGGTTAAGTCTATTGTAGAGATGAACTGGGCACGTCCCAACTTCTCCAATAGCTCATCGGTACGTGGCATTGGATAGTTGTCCGGACGAGTTACAGCATTTAGCTTACGGTAGTCCACGCAAAAGCGTATTTCCCCATCTGGTTTGGGTACCAGAACCACTGGAGATGCCCATGCACTGGTAGATGAGCGGATTATACCCATCTGTAGCATGTTCTGGATCTCCCGTTGTATAGCGGCTTGGGCATGAGGAGACACTCGGTAGGGTGGGGTTCTGATTGGGTGAGCATTACCTGTATCAATGGAGTGGTATGCCCGTTCAGGTCCGTCCTGGGGTGGCTGAGAACAATGGGGCGAAGCTAGTGCACAGCTCCTTGATTTGTTGCCGCTGCAGACGTTCCAGGGTGGTTGAGAGGTTCACCTCTTCCACGCCACCGTCTTTTTTCCCGTCGTAGTAGACACCGTCAGGCCACTCAGCATCATCTCCCTGGACTGTAAACTGACAAACCTGTAAGTCTCTGGAATAGAAAGGCTTGAGAGAATTAACATGGTACACTTTAGGCTGTAGTGAGGAATTGGGAAATGCTATGAGGTAGTTTACAGCTCCCAGGCGCTCTTGGACCGTGAAGGGCCCTTCCCATGATGCTTCCATCTTATGGGCCTGTTGCGCCTTCAAGACCATAACCTGGTCTCCTACCTTGAAGGAACGTTCTCTGGCATGTCTGTCATACCAGGCCTTTTGCTCTTCTTGAGCATCCTTTAGGTTTTCTCTAGCAAGGGCTAAAGAGTGTCGGAGGGTGTTTTGTAGGTTGCTTACAAAGTCCAGAATGTTAGTTCCTGGAGAAGGCGTAAACCCCTCCCATTGCTGCTTCACCAACTGTAATGGCCCCTTAACCTCGTGACCATACACAAGTTCAAATGGTGAAAACCCTAAACTGGGATGTGGTACAGCCCTGTAGGCAAACAGCAACTGCTGCAACACTAGGTCCCAATTATTGGAGAATTCGTTGATGAATTTACGTATCATGGCCCCCAAAGTTCCATTGAACCTTTCCACCAGGCCATTGGTTTGATGGTGGTACGGGGTGGCAACCAAGTGATTCACCCCATGAGTTTCCCACAGTTTTTCCATGGTCCCTGCCAGGAAATTAGACCCTGAATCTGTAAGGATGTCAGAGGGCCAACCTACCCTGGCAAAGATGTCTGTTAGGGCCAGGCACATAGTGTTAGCCCTGGTGTTGCCTAGAGCGACTGCTTCTGGCCATCGGGTAGCAAAGTCCACTAAAGTCAGTACGTACTGCTTTCCTCTGGGCGTCTTTTTTGGGAAAGGGCCCAGAATATCCACAGCTACTCGCTGAAATGGGACCTCAATTATGGGGAGTGGCTGGAGAGGGGCCTTGACCTGGTCTTGAGGCTTTCCCACTCTTTGGCATACCTCACAAGACCGGACATACTTGGCAACGTCCTTGCCCATCCCCTCCCAGTGGAAGGACTTCCCCAACCGGTCCTTGGTTCTGTTCACCCCAGCATGGCCACTGGGATGATCATGGGCTAAGCTTAAGAGCTTCCCCCGGTACTTAGTTGGAACCACCAACTGTTTTTGCGGCTGCCATTCTTCCCGGTGTCCACCAGAAAGAATTTCCTTGTATAAAAGTCCTTGGTCTATAACAAACCGGGATCGATTAGAAGAGCTGAGAGGCGGTGGGGTGCTCCGTGCCGCCGCCCAAGCTTTCTGAAGGCTGTCATCTGCTTCCTGCTCAGTCTGGAACTGTTCCCTTGAGGCTGGGGTCACCAGTTCTTCCTCAGACTGTGGACTTGGGCTTGGTCCCTCTGGAAGCGATGTAGGTGATGGGGTTGTTTCCGTTGCTGGTGAACCGCTCTCCGCTGGTGCACCTGAGGGTATTTCAGGCTCTGGCTGAGCCTTTTGGGTATGGCTGTCTTTTGCTTCTGCCAGTTCTGGCTCGCTGGCGCCCTCTGGCGTTGAGGTTGAAGATGTGGTTGCACTTGCTGGTGCTGGTTGCTGTTCCAGTTCCGGGCCTGGGACTGGAGATGCTGTGGCTGTTTCAGTGGTAGGCATGGAATTCGGGTCCACTACCTCTGTCTGGGTCTCTGGTAACACAGACGGGGCCTCTGTGGACGGTTCAGGAACAGGAATGGGTCTGGAAGCTTGCCTGGTTTGGCTACGTGTAACCATTCCCACTCTCTTGGCCCGCCTCACCTGGTTGGCCAAGTCTTCCCCCAGTAGCATGGGGATAGGATAATTGTCGTAGACTGCAAAAGTCCACATTCCTGACCAGCCTTTGTACTGGACAGGCAGTTGAGCTGTAGGCAAGTCTACAGCTTGTGACATGAAGGGGTAAATTGTCACTTTGGCCTTTGGGTTGATGAATTTGGGGTCAACGAAGGATTGGTGGATAGCTGACACTTGTGCCCCCGTGTCTCTCCACGCAGTAACCTTCTTTCCGCCCACTCTTCAAATTTTCCCTTCGCTCCAAGGGTATTTGAGAGGCATCCGGGCCTGGGGATCTTTGGTGTGATGGTGGTGTAATGAATTGCACTCGCATGGTGTTCTTGGGACACTTGGCCTTGATATGTCCCAGTTCATTACACTTAAAGCATCTTCCATCTGATGGGTCACTGGGCCGAAGTGAGTTACTGGAGACTGGTGAGGTTGAAGGGTAGGGTATCTGTGGCTTTACTTGGGTGGTATGTGGGGTCTTTGGCTGTCCTCGGTGGTAGGGTTTATGGTCTGTGTACCCCCTGGGGTAATCGTTCCCCTTGACAGTAGCTTTTTTGCTTTCTGCCAGTTCCATCCATTTGGCTCCAATCTCCCCCGCCTCAGCGATATTCTTGGGGTGTCCATCTTGTATGTACCGTGTGATGTCTTCAGGAACACCATCCAAGAACTGCTCCATTTGTATGAGGAGGTTCAGTTCTTCCAAGGTTTGAATGTTGTTTCCTGTTAGCCAGGCCTCATAGTTTTTTTGCAATGTAGTAGGCGTGTTTGGGAAATGACTCCTCTGGTTTCCACTTTTGGGTTCTGAAACGCCGACGGGCATGATCTGGGGTTATCCCCATCCTGTATCTGGCCTTGGTTAGGAAAAGTTTATAGTCATTCATTTGGTGCTTAGGCATTTCAGCTGCCACCTCTGCTAAAGGTCCACTGAGCTGTGACCTCAATTCTACCATGTACTGGTCTTCGGGGATGTTGTACCCAAGACAGGCTCTTTCAAAATTTTCCAAGAAGGCCTCGGTGTCATCACCTGCCTTGTAGGTGGGAAATTTCCTGTGCTGTGGAGCAATATTTGGCGCCGGGTTGTTAGGGTTGGCTGGAGTCTGTTGCTTAGCCTTTTCTAATTCCATGGCCTGTTGGTGGGCTTCCCTTTGGAGTTCTATCTGTCTCCTGTGGGCTGCCTCTTCTTCTGCTTGCTTCCTTCTATGGGCCACCTCTTCTTCTTCTTGCTTCCTTCTGTGGGCCAACTCTTCTTCTGCTTGCTTCCTTCGGTGGGCCACCTCTTCTTCTTCTATTTTTCTTTTGTGTGCTGCCTCTTTGATTTGTTCTTCTCTTTCTTTCATCTCCATTTGTCGCCTGTGTTCAGCTTCTTTGAATTGCTCTTCGGCCTTAATTTTTGCCTTAGAAGTCATGGTTCCTGTTTTCTTGTGTTGGGGTGCCCTCCGGTGTTTATCTTCTGAACTGCAGGTTCTGTTGCCTCCTGAAGTCTGCCTAGCAACAGTGCTTTTCCTTTTCTCTCTCTAGCTAATGTTCAATGAAAGGAAACCAGAAAAACCACTTTATTTGCATTCATATAGTGCTGGTATGACTCTCAATGGGAGTGCTATTGTGTGACAAAAGACTGTTAATAGTCTGGTAATGGCTTCTTGCTTACCATGCAAGCCACAAACTGCCAGAGAGAGCAGAAAAAAAAAATTCTCTCTGGTTCCCTTAAAAAACCAACTGCTTCTCTCTGCTAAAAAGCCCTTAGCAGAGAAAAGAAAAATATAATATTTCTACTGGCTTCTGGATTCTAGTCCCACCAGCTGCACACCATGTAATAACCTTAGTCCCAGATTTGGACCTTAGCGTCCAAAATATGGGGGTTAGCATGAAAACCTCCAAGCTTAGTTACCAGCTTGGACCTGGTACCTGCTACCACCACCCAAAAAATTAGAGTGTTTTGGGGCACTCCGGTCCCCCTGAAAAACCTTTCCTGGGGACCCCAAGACCCAAATCCCTTGAGTCTCACAACAAAGGGAAATAATCCTTTTTCCCTTCCCCCCTCCAGGTGCTCCTGGAGAGATACACAGACACAAGCTCTGTGAATCCAAACAGAGTGAATCTCCCTCTCTGTTCCCAATCCTGGAAACAAAAAGTACTTTCCTATTCCCCCAGAGGGAATGCAAAGTCAGGCTAGCAATCCAACACACAAATCTCCCCTTGATTTCTTCCTCCCACCAATTCCCTGGTGAGTACAGACTCAATTTCCCTGAAGTAAAGAAAAACTCCAACAGGTCTTAAAAGAAAGCTTTATATAAAAAGAAAGAAAAATAAGTACAAATGTTCTCTCTGTATTAGATGATACAACACAGGGTCGATTGCTTAAAAGAATATTGAATAAACAGCCTTATTCAAAAAGAATACAAATCAAAGCACTCCAGCACTTATATTCATGCAAATACCAAAGAAAAGAAAACCATAGAACTTACTATCTGATCTCTTTGTCCTTACACTTAGAAACAGAAGACTAGAAAGTAGAGCTACTTCTCCAAAGCTCAGAGAAGGCAGGCAGCCAGAAAACAAAGACAAAAACACTCAGTTCCCTCCACCCAAAGTTGAAAAAATCCGGTTTCCTGATTGGTCCTCTGGTCAGGTGCTTCAGGTGAAAGAGACATTAACCCTTAGCTATCTGTTTATGACAGGGGCTTCCTGTCCTCCTGAACCCCTAGGCAGCTGAATTCACAATGGTGACTAGAATGGTCAGTGGTGGACGTTGTGGGACAACTCT
Organism: Gopherus flavomarginatus; assembly: GCF_025201925.1. Classification (NCBI taxonomy): domain Eukaryota; kingdom Metazoa; phylum Chordata; order Testudines; family Testudinidae; genus Gopherus; species Gopherus flavomarginatus. The sequence goes on along the minus strand of NC_066627.1, from coordinate 11,770,679 downwards.
GGGACACCAATAACAGTTGACATTTAAGTGTCTACAATGCATCAATTACATTGCCCATGACTCTATGACACTCAGGAAGGTGGTGTTATTAAATCAGTGTGGCGGGGCACTTACGTTGGTGGGAGCCAAATTGAAGTGAAGAGACTTTGACAGCTCGGTCAACATAAGCAGCCACTGTGCCCCATAGAGCCTCTTTGTCTCAGGCTCAGTCCATCTAGTCAATTTCCAAAACTTGTCCAGTTTGAGTGGCTAAAAAGAAACATAAACAAAATGAAAAACTCCAGGAAATTATTAATCATTTCCCTTGCGACTGAATTCTCAAATCTCTGAAGCAGCAACTCTCTTGATCTGGCTTAGTAAAAAGCTCAGGGGGATTTCAGTGAGTCTTTGATCCTAGCACCAGTCTTGGTGCCTGGCTCAGATGGGATATAAGGGGTAGATTTCCACCACTCTCTCCTGTTTGGAACCAGGACCCCTGCTCCAGCCAGTAAGAAGAGCAAGGTTCGGATGTGAGATGTGACTTCCCCAGATCATCCTCAATTGTTTGGAGGAGGCCGGTTCTGAGATCAACAGCACAGAGGTTGAGTGAGGTAATGATTCTTATTGTATAAGATCTACAGTGTGGTACTAGCATTAGGCATTGTTACTGCAGAGAGGAAGTGGGCACTGGTGAGCTCATATACTGGCTTGGATCTTACAGGAGCCTAAGTGAGTTAGAAGGAGAACAATCCATAGACCCTTTACCACCCAAAATTATATGACAAGCTCTGTCTGACCAGGAGTTTCCTATGGCAGCGGGTCAGTGCTGCTCTGATCTGAAAGGTTTTATCCCTGGAGCAGGGGTGGGAAAACTGGAAAAAAACCAGGGAAGTGCCCTGATCTGTGGATAAAACCTGAATGAGATTCCCTATGCCTAACTCTCTTACTCCTTGAAAATCATAGACCGAGTGCAGATGTGAGTTACCCAGGGTCCCAGAAGGTATCCATGGCAGGGCAAAAACTTAACCCAAATCTCCAAAGTCTGAGGCCAGTATTTTACTCACAGAGTTATCACCCCTGCAGCACATGTGGATCACTTGATGATTACTTCTACTGTTCATTCCCTCTGGGGCACCTGGCATTGGCCACTGTTGGAAGACAGGATACTGGGCTAAATGGACTTCTTGTCTGATCCAGTATGGCCGTTCCTATGTTCACATAGTAACATGGCCCTATCCATAAAGGAGGAGACATTTCAGGCTGGCTGACATTCTTTGGCAAAATCTATTTCCTGTAGAAACGTATGCTTTCCTCCAAACCCAGTGTTTGGAGAGGAAAATCTTGAAGTAATGAAAAAAAGAGATAAAATGGAATGGTGCGAGACTGAAAGTATCATGGCCTAGTGGAGTGAGCATGGAACCAGGACTGCAGAAGTCTCTGTTCTTTTCCTGGCTTTTTCAATGTCTGTCTGGGGGACCTTGTACAACTCACTTCACCTGCCTGTGCCTTGGTTCTGCATTTGTTGAATGGGTGTAATGATACCAACCTCCTTTGTAAAACACTTTGAGGTCTTTAGATACAAAGAGCCAGGTACTGAGAGTATTCTTTATAACAACAGATTTCAAATATGTTTGACTCCCCACCAATAAAAAAGAATTAAAGTTAAAAGTTAAATTTCAATTTGAAATTAAAAAAAACCAAATCCTTATTTACAAATTAAATGAAAAATGGGATTTGATTACCAGTGATGTGAACATTTTCATTTTCTTGCTTTAGAAATTTAACCATGAAAAATTGGAAATACTGACAATTTCTTGGGAACATTATTGGGAACATTTTTTTGCCAACTACTTCTAGAGATTTTTGAAAATGTTAATGGGAGTTGAGCATCCATAACCCCACAGTAGTTTTCAATATTTATATCTCGATTGATTCATGGAAATATTTCGGTGCTCACAGCTTTTAAATAGAGGTATTTAAAAGTAAGCACCAGAATCCATGGACATCTCAATTACAGTAACTATATTTATTTCAGATGTGGGGAACACATGCAACTTCTGCTAAAGAGAATAAGATTTAATTCCTTCTCTTCTTGTAGCCACTAGAAGGGGACAACTACCATTGTTTTGTTAATGTGGGCTACAGATGCTCAATACCTCTCATATCAAGGCCACAGGTTGGGTATGTGAATCCCGTAAATCAGTGGTTCTCAACATTTTCAATCCAATTTCTCTTCAGTCTAGACCAGGAGCTACCTGGGACTTCCCTGCCGCTTGTCAATATAGGAAGGGCATTTTGGTCATCGTGGTCTCCTGACACTTCTTTGTGACCTGCATTTTGAGAACCATTGGACTCTGAGAAGTCCAACTTAAAAGCACTCTCTGAAACTCACATTCAACTCAACCCCTGACTCTCTGGGCCTTAGGAGATGTGCAGCATCAGAACTGCAGGAACGTAAATGGAGACAGCAGTTAGACATGAGCTTGAATTGTAGGCTGCTCTCCTTCACTCCCAATTACCTCAGAACTGAGGATGACCACTGGTGTAGACTCTAGGGTCTGCTGAAGCAGGGTTTCCCTCCACTGAGGCTGACTGAATTTAGTGAGCTAAGAAAATTCCGAAACCAAATTCAGTTAAGAGGAGTTAATACTTACTTAGCATTAGTAATTTAAGGAGAGAGTAATAAGACCTTCTTCATATTAATTATTACAGTTGCCTCTGTAGGAATGTTTTGAGGCTAGTAAATGGAACAGCAGAACCTCACTTCCACAATGACAGAATTTGTCCTTTTGGGACTCACCCAGAGTCCTGAGATTCAGCGATGCCTCTTCATCATCTTCTTCATAGTGTATCTTACAACCTGGCTGGGAAATGTTACCATCATCATCACAGTGATAACTGAGCAACAGCTCCACTCCCCCATGTACTTCCTGCTGGCCAACTTGGCTTTCCTAGATGTCAGCGACTCATCAGTCACTGCTCCCAAATTGCTGTTGGGTCTCCTCTCTCAGCACAGAGCCATCTCATTCAATGAGTGCATCCTCCAGATGTTCTTCTTCCACTTCTTCGCTAGTGCTGCAATTTTAGTTTTTGTGTTGATGGCAGTTGATCGGTATGTAGCTATCTATAAACCATTGCGTTACTTGAATATCATGAACCGAGGTGTGTGTGTGGGCCTGGTGGCAGGGGCATGGATGGGTGGATTGGCTCACTCAATTGTTCAGATCGCACTGGTCCTCCAGTTGCCATTTTGTGGTCCAAACATCCTGGATAATTTCTACTGTGATGTCCCACAAGTCATCAAACTGGCCTGCACTGACACCTACTTGGTTGAGTTGCTGATGGTCTCCAACAGTGGGATGTTCGTCATAGTAATGTTCATCATCCTGCTCATTTCATACACCATCATCCTAGTCAAGATAAAGAAACACGTCACAGATGGGAAGTGCAAAGCTCTGTCCACCTGTGGAACCCAGATCACACTTGTGTGTTTACAATTCATACCTTCCACCTTCATCTACGCTCGGCCCTTCCGGAAATTCCCCATGGACAAGTTGGCCTCAGTCTTTTTCACTCTAATCACCCCAATGATGAATGCAATGATCTACACCCTGAGAAATGCTGAGATGAAAAAAGCCATCAGGAAACTGATGAGAAGAATCCTTTTCTCACAGAGGAAATTATAGGGATGGAATTTATCTTGGATGAGCTTTTTTTTCCATTTTGTAATAATTATCCTGTATGAACTTCCCATCATATTAAATGTTTTCATTCATAATTCCTGTATGTGACATGGGGAAAAATTGCATTGGTGAGCCTCTTCACATGAAGTTTTTATTCGTGATGTTCAGGTGCCAAACATAGTATTAATTCCTTATGCATTCTACTTGACCTTGAGCTAGAGATCTCTGCCATTTTCTTCATTGGAAGGATTTCCCAAACTTTATTTTTCCATGGTACTAATGTTGGTGGATCTGTCCTTCTCCAAACATGAGCCCAGACAGATCTGGCTACTAGCAATAATGGTGAATCGGTCCTTCCCTGAGTCAATAACCAACTTTGTACTATAGCTATGAGTTTGAAAGGTGGCCTAACTTTAGTAATCTTGAAAGATCTATTTATTTTCTCATAACGTTGTAATATTTCTGTCAGATAACCTTAGGGCATCGATATACCTCCATATTTTCTCTAGCTCTTATGACTACATTTTTTATATATTTTCCTGACCTTAAATAGAGTGAATTACCTTAAGTAGAAATGAAGTAATTGGTAATAATTTGTGTGAATAGTTACACAAATAGATGTATTTTTAGCCTTCCTCCCTGGAGCTCCACCAATCTCCCCTCCACCAGAAGTTCTTTGTGCCCCTCATCCTGCCCTCCTCCAATACCAGGGCCTCCATCCTTCCCCCATAGCAGTGGTTCTATGTCTGCCTTTGATTCCTAAAATAGTCCCTGAAATTTTAGAACTGATCAGATGTGCTATTCAAAAGTTTTCAGAGTATATAGACAGACAGATAGAGAAATGCTGTCGAGTTGATTGTGAGACCTTCATAGGCTTGGCCAACCAATGAGAATCAGGCCCTTTGAGGTGTCATTTTCATTAATTAGTGGGTCCATCAATGTTAACATTCTTCTAAAACTTGGGCTTTCTACATTGTATTATAAAGCTTTTAGTCTCAATTAAGCAAACAATTGCATATTCATATTTCTTGTGTGTTCTTTTAGGATATTAATTTCCATAAATTCATTAATACAGATTAGTTGGCTGATGGTTGTATGCCTTTTTCCTCCTGTACGTAATATATTGCATTTTATGACCTTGAATGAATATCTGGGTTATTTTTGGTGGGTGTTAATCCAGATGGGGAAATGGCTTCCTCTTATCAATGTCAAATTACGCTTTTCAAGTGTCATTATGACACCATGGTTGTTTCCTTTTTGTGTCTGTCCAACCTTTTAGGGGGTGTCATAAACAGATAGCTAAGGGTTAATGTCTCTTTCATCTGAAGCACCTGACCAGAGGACCAATCAGGAAACCGGATTTTTTCAACTTTGGGTGGAGGGAATTTTGTGTCTGAGGTCTTTGTTTTCTGTCTGCCTGCTTTCTCTGAGCTTTGGAGAAGTAGTTTCTGCTTTCTAATCTTCTGTTTCTAAGTGTAAGGACAAAGAGATCAGATAGTAAGTTATATGGTTTCTTTTCTTTGGTATTTGCATGAATATAAGTGCTGGAGTGCTTTGATTTGTATTCTTTTTGAATAAGGCTGTTTATTCATATTTCTTTTAAGCAATTAACCCTGTATTTTGTCACCTTAATACAGAGAGACCATTTGTATGTATTTTTCTTTCTTTTTTACATAAAGCTTTCTTTTTAAAACCTGTTAAAGTTTTCTTTACTGGAAAATTTCAGGGAAATTGAGTCTGTACTCACCAGGGAATTGGTGGGAGGAAGAAATCAGGGGGAGATCTGTGTGTGTTGGATTTGCTAGCCTGATTTTGCATTCCCTCTGGGTGAAGAGGAAAGTGCTTTTGTTTCCAGGACTGGGAACGGAGAGGGGGAGTCACTCTGTTTGGATTCACAGAGCTTGTGTCTGTGTATCTCTCCAGGAGCACCTGGAGGGGGGAAGGGAAAAAGGATTATTTCCCTTTGTTGTGAGACTCAAGGGATTTGGGTCTTGGGGTCCCCAGGGAAGGTTTTTCAGGGGGACCAGAGTGCCCCAAAACACTCTAATTTTTTGGGTGGTGGCAGCAAGTACCAGGTCCAAGCTGGTAACTAAGCTTGGAGGTTTTCATGCTGACCCCCATATTTTGGACGCTAAGGTCCAAATCTGGGACTAAAGGTATGATATGGTGGTAGCGGTGGGATAGAGAGAATCCAGAAGCCAGTAGGAATATTATATTTTTCTTTTCTCTGCTAGGGGCTTTTAAGCAGAGAGAAACAATTTGGTTTTAAAAGGGAACCAGAGAGAATTTTTTTTTCTTTTCTGCTCTCTCTGGCAAGTTTCTGGCTTGCATATTAAGCAAGGAGCCATTAAGCTGTGACAAAAGAGTCTTTTGTGACACAATAGCACTCCCATTAGGAGGCAAATACCAGCACTATATACATGGAAATAAAGTGGCTTTTCTAGTTTACGCTAGAGGAAGAAAGGGAAATAAACACTGTTGCTAGGCAGACTTCAGGAGGCAACAGAGAGCCTGCAGTTCAGACAATAAACACCGGAGGGCACCCCAACACAAGAAAACACGATGTCACGAAAACCAGAGGCAGTACAGCTCGAGGCAATGGAAAAACAGATGGAACTGCTCAGAACACAGATGGCCAGAGATGAGGCAACTCACAAACAAGAGATGGAAAGGCTACAAAAACAAGAAGAAGTCAAAAATCCAGCCCACCACCGAGACATGGAAAAACAACAAAAAGAGATGGAACTCCAGAGGGAAGCCCACCGACAGGCCATGGAATTAGAAAAGGCTAAGCAAAACACAGCCAACCCTAACAACCCTGCGCCAATTATCGTTCCACAGCACAGGAAATTTCCCACCTACAAGGCAGGTGTTGACACCGAGGCCTTCTTGGAAAATTTTGAAAGAGCCTATCTTGGGTACAGCATCCCTGAAGACCAGTACATGGTAGAATTGAGGCCACAGCTCAGTGGACCTTTAGCAGAGGTGGCAGCTGAAATGCCTAAAGAGAACATGAACGACTATAAACTTTTTCAAACCAAGGCCAGATACAGAATGGGGATAACCCCAGATCATGCCCGTCGGCGTTTCAGAACCCAAAAGAGGAAACCAGATGTGTCATTTCCCAAACACGCCTACTACGTTGGGAAAAATTATGAGGCCTGGATATCAGGACACAATGTTAAAACCTTGGAAGAACTGCACCTCCTCATACAAATGGAGCAGTTCTTGGATGGTGTTCCTGAGGACATAACACGGTACATACAAGATGGAAAACCCAAAAATCTCGCTGAGGCGGGGGAGATTGGAGCCAGATGGATGGAAGTGGCAGAAAGCAAGAAAGCTACTGTCAAGGGGAACGATTACCCCAGGGGGCACACCGACCATAAACCCTACAACCGAGGACAGCCAAAGACCCCACATACCACCCAAGTCAAGCCACAGACACCCTACTCTTCCATCTCACCAGTCTCCAGTAACTCACCTCGGCCCAGTGACCCATCAGATGGAAGATGCTTTAAGTGTAATGAACTGGGACATATCAAGGCCAACTGTCCAAAGAACACCATGCGAGTGCAATTCATTACACCTCCATCACACCAAAGATCCCCAGGCCCAGATGCCTCTCAAATACCCTTGGAGCGAAGGGAAAATTTGAGAGTGGGCGGAAAGAAGGTTACTGCGTGGAGAGACACGGGGGCACAAGTGTCAGCTATCCACCAATCCTTCGTTGACCCCAAATTCATCAACTCAAAGGCCAAAGTTACAATTTACCCCTTCATGTCACAAGCTGTAGACTTGCCTACAGCTGAACTGCCTGTCCAGTACAAAGGCTGGTCAGGAATGTGGACTTTTGCAGTCTATGACAATTATCCTATCCCCATGCTACTGGGAGAAGACTTGGCCAACCAGGTGAAGCGGGCCAAGCGAGTGGGAATGGTTACACGTAGCCAAACCAGGCAAGCTTCCAGACCCATTCCTGTTCCTGAACCGTCCACAGACGCCCCGTCTGGGTTACCAGAGACCCAGACAGAGGTAGTGGACCCGGATTCCATGCCAACCACTGAAACAGCCACAACACCTCCAGTCCCAGGCCCGGAACTGGAACAGCAACCAGCACCAGCAAGTGCAACCACATCTTCAACCTCAAAGCCAGAGGGTGCCAGCGAGCCAAAACTGGCAGAAGCAACAGACAGCCATACCCAAAAGGCTCAGCCAGAGCCTGAAATAACCTCAGGTGCACCAGCGGAGAGCGATTCACCAGCAACGGAAACAACCCCATCACCTACATTGCTTCCAGAGGGACCAAGCCCAAATCCACAGTCTGAGGAAGAACTGGTGACCCCAGCCTCAAGGGAACAGTTCCAGACTGAGCAGGAAGCAGATGACAGCCTTCAGAAAGCTTGGGCGGCGGCACGGAGCACCCCACCGCCTCTCAGCTCTTCTAATCGATCCTGGTTTGTTATAGACCAAGGACTTTTATACAAGGAAATTCTTTCTGGTGGACACCGGGAAGAATGGCAGCCGCAAAAACAGTTGGTGGTTCCAACTAAGTACCGGGGGAAGCTCTTAAGCTTAGCCTATGATCATCCCAGTGGCCATGCTGGTGTGAACAGAACCAAGGACCGGTTGGGGAAGTCCTTCCACTGGGAGGGGATGGGCAAGGACATTGCCAAGTATGTCCGGTCTTGTGAGGTATGCCAAAGAGTGGGAAAGCCTCAAGACCAGGTCAAGGCCCCTCTCCAGCCATCTGGGCCCTTTCCCAAAAAAGACGCCCAGAGGAAAGCAATACGTACTGACTTTAGTGGACTTTGCTACCCGATGGCCGGAAGCAGTGGCTCTAGGCAACACCAGGGCTAACACTGTGTGCCTGGCCCTAACAGACATCTTTGCCAGGGTAGGTTGGCCCTCCGACATCCTTACAGATTCAGGGTCTAATTTCCTGGCAGGGACCATGGAAAAACTGTGGGAAACTCATGGGGTGAATCACTTGGTTGCCACCCCATACCACCATCAAACCAATGGCCTGGTGGAAAGGTTCAATGGAACTTTGGGGGCCATGATACGAAAATTCATCAACGAATTCTCCAATAATTGGGACCTAGTGTTGCAGCAGTTGCTGTTTGCCTACAGGGCTGTACCACATCCCAGTTTAGGGTTTTCACCATTTGAACTTGTGTATGGTCACGAGGTTAAGGGACCATTACAGTTGGTGAAGCAGCAATGGGAGGGGTTTACGCCTTCTCCAGGAACTAACATTCTGGACTTTGTAAGCAACCTACAAAGCACCCTCCGACACTCTTTAGCCCTTGCTAGAGAGAACCTAAAGAATGCTCAGGAAGAGCAAAAGGCCTGGTATGACAGACATGCCAGAAAACGTTCCTTCAAGGTAGGAGACCAGGTTATGGTCTTGAAGGCGCAACAGGCCCATAAGATGGAAGCATCATGGGAAGGGCCATTCACGGTCCAAGAGCGCCTGGGAACTGTAAACTACCTCATAGCATTTCCCAATTCCTCACTAAAACCTAGAGTGTACCATGTTAATTCTCTCAAGCCTTTCTATTCCAGAGACTTACAGGTTTGTCAGTTTACAGTCCAGGGAGATGATGCTGAGTGGCCTGACGGTGTCTACTACGACGAAAAAAAAGACGGTGGCGTGGAAGAGGTGAACCTCTCAACCACCCTGGAACGTCTGCAGCGGCGACAAATCAAGAAGCTGTGCACTAGCTTCGCCCCATTGTTTTCAGCCACCCCAGGATGGACTGAATGGGCATACCACTCCATTGACACAGGTAATGCTCACCCAATCAGAACCCCACCCTACCGGGTGTCTCCTCATGCCCAAGCTGCTATAGAACGGGAGTTCCAGAACATGCTACAGATGGGTATAATCCGCCCATCTACCAGTGCATGGGCATCTCCAGTGGTTCTGGTACCCAAACCAGATGGGGAAATACGCTTTTGCGTGGACTACCGTAAGCTAAATGCGGTAACTCGTCCGAACAACTATCCAATGCCACGCACTGATGAGCTATTGAAAAAGTTGGGACGTGACCAGTTCATCTCTACAATAGACTTAACCAATGGGTACTGGCAAGTACCGCTAGATAAACCTGCCAAGGAGAGGTCAGCATTCGTCACCCATGCGGGAGTGTATGAATTCAATGTCCTTCCTTTCGGCCTTCGAAATGCACCCGCCACCTTCCAGAGGCTGGTAGATGGTCTACTAGCTGGACTGGGAGAATTTGCAGTTGCCTACCTCGATGATGTGGCCATTTTTTCAGACTCCTGGCCCGAACACCTACTACACCTGGAAAAGGTCTTTGAGCGCATCAGGCAGGCCGGACTAACTGTTAAGGCCAAAAAGTGTCAAATAGGCCAAAACAAAGTGACTTACCTGGGGCACCAGGTGGGTCGAGGAACCATAAACCCCCTACAGGCCAAGGTGGATGCTATCCAAAAGTGGCCTGTCCCACGGTCAAAGAAACAGGTCCAATCCTTCTTAGGCTTGGCAGGATACTACAGGCGATTTGTACCACACTACAGCCAAATCGCTGCCCCACTGACCGACCTGACAAAAAAGACCCAGCCAAATGCAGTTAAGTGGGTTAAGTGGACTGATGAGTGTCAAGATGCCTTTACCCAACTTAAGGCAACGCTCATGTCTGACCCTGTGCTCAGGGCCCCGGACTTTGACAAGCCATTCCTAGTAACCACGGATGCATCTGAGCGTGGTATAGGAGCAGTGCTCATGGAGGAAGCAACAGATCACAACTTCCATCCTGTCGTGTTTCTCAGCAAGAAACTGTCTGAGAGGGAAAGTCACTGGTAAGTCAGTGAAAAGAAATGCTATGCCATTGTGTACTCCCTGAAAAAGCTACGCCCATATGTTTGGGGACGGCGGTTCCAACTACAAACTGACCATGCTGCACTAAAGTGGCTTCATACTGCCAAGGGAAACAACAAAAAACTTCTTCGTTGAAGTTTAGCTCTCCAAAATTTTAATTTTAAAATTCAACACATCACAGGAGCTTCTAACAAAGTTGCTGATGCACTCTCCCGTGAAAGTTTCCCAAAATTCAGTAGTTAAAAAGTGTTCTTAAAATGTAAAAGTCTGTTAGTTATATACTTAGTAGTATATGTAAAGGTGCATGTGTTGTAGTAATCTGTTTATTTTAAAGTTCTAAAAGGAAATCGCCGCCAGTGAGCTTCCCCACTGTCTGCAATTTGAGGGGCGTGTCATAAACAGATAGCTAAGGGTTAATGTCTCTTTCACCTGAAGCACCTGACCAGAGGACCAATCAGGAAACCGGATTCTTTCAACTTTGGGTGGAGGGAATTTTGTGTCTGAGGTCTTTGTTTTCTGTCTGCCTGCTTTCTCTGAGCTTTGGAGAAGTAGTTTCTGCTTTCTAATCTTCTGTTTCTAAGTGTAAGGACAAAAAGATCAGATAGTAAGTTATATGGTTTCTTTTCTTTGGTATTTGCATGAATATAAGTGCTGGAGTGCTTTGATTTGTATTCTTTTTGAATAAGGCTGTTTATTCATATTTCTTTTAAGCAATTAACCCTGTATTTTGTCACCTTAATACAGAGAGACCATTTGTATGTATTTTTCTTTCTTTTTTATATAAAGCTTTCTTTTTAAAACCTGTTAAAGTTTTCTTTACTGGAAAATTTCAGGGAAATTGAGTCTGTACTCACCAGGGAATTGGTGGGAGGAAGAAATCAGGGGGAGATCTGTGTGTGTTGGATTTGCTAGCCTGATTTTGCATTCCCTCTGGGTGAAGAGGAAAGTGCTTTTGTTTCCAGGACTGGGAACGGAGAGGGGGAGTCACTCTGTTTGGATTCACAGAGCTTGTGTCTGTGTATCTCTCCAGGAGCACCTGGAGGGGGGAAGGGAAAAAGGATTATTTCCCTTTGTTGTGAGACTCAAGGGATTTGGGTCTTGGGGTCCCCCGGGAAGGTTTTTCAGGGGGACCAGAGTGCCCCAAAACACTCTAATTTTTTGAGTGGTGGCAGCAAGTACCAGGTCCAAGCTGGTAACTAAGCTTGGAGGTTTTCATGCTAACCCCCATATTTTGGACGCTAAGGTCCAAATCTGGGACTAAAGGTATAATAGGGGGAAATAATCAATGTGCTAAAATCTGTTAGAACCAGATGCCAACATAGTGGAGAGGTGCTCTATAAAGCCATAGATTCCTAGAGTATAAGCCCAAAATGGACCAAAATATCCTATGGTCTGACCTTCTGTATATCACAAACCATTAGATTTCACCTGTTTACCCCTGCATTGATCTCAGTAACATGATTTTGGATATGTTGCCCCTTTTTGACACAAGTGGATAGCCAGAGTTTGGGACCTGATAGCTCGTTCCAAGTGGAGGTAGAAAATGACAATAAAATCTTGTACTTTCTTTGATGCAATCTTGTTTATTTACAAGGAATGTACAAATTCCTGCTCTCTGTAGGAGAAGGAACCAAAGAGAAAAGGAGTAGTTTCATAGTTTACAGATCCAAGCTTAGTTCATCCACAAACCCAGAATCTCCTTGTAGGCTCTTCTCAGGTTCACATTTTACTTACAGTCTGCTGCTTTGCTTTCTTCCTTTCGCTCTTGTCTCTCCCTGTTTCATACCAGACCCAGAGCTAGTCTTTTACACGTGCATACAGGCGTGTGCACCCACACACACACTCACACCTCTGCTCATAACAAGAACACACAAATGGGCTTCTTTCTATTATTTCACTGTCATCTTATTTTCAACACACCAAAAATGCCAAAAGTACTGACCTTTTGAAATGTCAAAAATAAGATAATTATAGACTAAATATTTCACTCAAAAATGTTGGCGTTTTCCTTGACACTTTCCAATTCCTTTGTTTTTAACTTTTCATTTTGCAAACTCATCTGATATTTCCCCTTGAAAATTTCTTCAAAAAATCAGTTCTCATTGAAATTTCTGTTTTTTTCTAAAGAAAAAAAATCAGTTTTGTTTGTGTAAGCAAAGTCAGGACGAGCTCTACCTGACATCTGGTGGTGAATTATGGCGAGTGTGGAACAGAATTTCAGGGGCTGATCTTGTTTGCATAGGAACCCCCGCTCCTCCTAGCATAGCCCATGGCAGCCTAAAATGGTCACTTTGACAGCTGTGGGATGCTCAGTTTCTCTGTTCTTACCCTGATTATGTGAATGAGGGACTAAGAACCTGTTTTATGACAGAGAACTTCACCATCAACTAAGTAGCACTAGCTAGACAAGGGACTTGGGTTCCAAAACCCAGTGAATTGAGAGAGGTTAGGGACTAGTATGGGTATGGTAATGGGTAAGTAACTCTTCCACTCTGTTTCACACTGATTAGACCTTATCTAGAGTATTGTGTCCAGTTCTGGGTGCCAAATTTCAGGAAGGAAGTGGACAAATTGGAGAGAGTCCAGACAAGAGCAGCAAAAATGATTAAAGGTCTAGTAAACATGAGCTATGAGGAAAGATGGAAAAAAATTGGTTTGTTTAGTCTGGAAAAGAGAAGACTGAGAGGGGACATAATAACAGTTTTCAAGTATATAAAAGATTGTTACAAAGAACAGGAAGAAAAATTGTTTTTCATAACCTCTGAGGATAGGACAAGAAGCAATGGACTTAAATTGCAGCAAGGGATGTTTAGGTTGGACATTAGGAAAAAATTCCTAACTCTCAGGGTGGAATAAATTTCCTAGGGAAGCTGGGGCATCTCCATCATTGGAGATTTTTAAGAGCAAGTTAAACAAGCACCTGTTAGGGATAGTCTAGATAATCCTTAGTCCTGCCATGAGTGCAGGGGACCGGACTAGATGAGCTCTCGGGGTCCCTTCCAGTTCTATGACTTTATGAGCTTTCAAACGATACCTCACAAGGCATACTTTGTGCAAAATATATCATACCCTTTTAAAAGGTTGAAAAGACTGTGTGACTAAGTGGGGTTTTCCCCTTGTTATGTTGCATGTGAGTCTTACTGTTCTGTACTAATACTGTGTGCACCTCAGCTTCCCTGTATACTGCACCAATGCCTAGGTGTTTGGAATTGGATTTGTGACTTTTGCTGAAGTCCTCGGGGCAGATGAGGCTGCCCAACTGCCTGCACCTAACCTATGGCCGATGCCCTTCATAACCTGAGAACTAGGAGAGAGCATGCTTTCAGAAGTCTTAAAGAGTAACACTTTGATGCAGAAACTACAGAACCCAAGCTACCAAAAAAGAAAATCAACCTTCTGCTGGTGTCACCTAACTCAGATGATGAAAATGTCACTCTGCACTGTTTTGGATCATTATTGGGGGGTACCCATCATCAGCATGGAAGCATGTCCTCTGGAATGGTGGTTGAAACATGATGGGGCATATGAATGTTTAGAATATCTGGAATGTAGATGCCTTGCAATGCTGACTAGAAAACTGCCATGTGAACACCTGTTCTCACTTTCAGATGACATTGTAAACAAGAAGAGGGCAGTATTATCTCCTGCAAATGTGAACAAACTTGTTTGTCTTAGTGATTGGCTGAACGAGAAGTAGGATTGAGTGGACTTGTAGGCTCCAAATTTTTGTACTGTTTTGTTTTTGAATGAAGTTAGGTAACAAAAAAAATCAACATTTGTAAGTTGCACTTTCATGATAAAGAGATTGCACTCCAGTACTTGTATGAGGTGGACTGAAAAAACACTTGTTTTGTTTGTCATTTTTACAGTGCAAATATTTGTACTAAAAATAATAATATAAAGTGAGCCCTGTACACTTTGTATTGTGTGTTGTAAGTGAAATCAATATATTTGAAAATATAGAAAAATATTCAAAAATATTTAATACATTTCAGTTGGTATTCTACTGTTTAACAGTGCGATTAAAACTGTTATTAATCATGATTAATTTTTAATTGTGATTAATTTTTTTGAGTTAATCACGAGTTAACTATCATTAATCAACAGCCCTAACTGCTACACAGAGTGGGATCATACATGTAGGAGACCACTTAAAATGAAGTGGGCAATTAACACTACTCTGTTGAGCTGTCAGCAGGGCCCATAGGGTCCAAAGGAGCTACAGCCAATTTACACCTGCTCCACAACCAATGTGAATTAAATATTTTTAAATGCCATGTTGCATTGCACCTACAGCTCAGTGAGCCTTTTAAATTAGTGCTATCTGCAGTAAGAGAAAAAATAATGTAATGGCTGAGCAAGAAAGAAAGAAAGAAAGATGAGGGTTAAAATTGGTTAAAGGAATCATTCACATACATTCATATATTAATGGCAAAGTTCTTGGTTCAGGCTTCTAGCAGTGATGGGATAAACTGCTGGTTTGTTAAGTCTCTGGATTCTTCAGTCCTCAGTCCCTTGGTTAGAATGCTCTCAGTATACGTTCATAGACCAGAGGTTAGAGCAGGAAAAAGGCAAAATGGAGATGTTTCCAGCACCTTTTACAGTTTTGCTCAAGTGAAGGGAAACCCATTGTTCTCACTGTGGAAAATTACAGGTACAAGAAGGTGTTTGGAGTTACATAGGCTTTCATGTCCATGCATGATTTCACTTAGTCATAGCAGGAAAGTCCATTAAGTGTAGGTAGCCATGTTCCATTGTGAGTTAAGTGTTCTTTAATGGGTCATTCACTTGAAAAGTTCATTCACAATGTGCTCGCTAAATACCTTGTGGGTGCTACCCAGAAGCAAACATTTGACATACAGGAATAGAGCTAAAGCTCATAACTTCAGATGCAAAAATGAAACATGCATACCAATCGCATAATCATATTCAGCAAATCATAGTGTTTCTATTGACACCTTACTTGACACACTTTGTGTAAGATTTGTTGCAATTATATAACAGTGGTAGCAACAATGATTTACATGGTCATATTTTAATCAGATAACATCACAGTTCCTTGTAGGGGAGAGCCATTGTTCAAATCCCTTTCACCAGGCAGCGTAAGGTATTGAATTTGAGTCTCCCACTTCCTGGGTAAATCCTTTAACTCCAGAGCTAACGATTATGAAGGATGCTGCCTCCCACCATCATGGACACAGAGCTGTGGTTGTCCTCAGTGGGCATTAGCAGGGGAGTGAGTAGAAAACAGCTCAACAGCATGGGCCCAATGTATCTTGGGTACAAATCTGCTGATTTCATTGGAGAGGCACCAGGAATGATCTTGGTCCTGTGGCTGGACCTGAGCATTCTGAGCAGCATCCTGAGCAATTAGAGCAGAAACAAAGGGTTGTAGAATAGTATCAGAGGGTAGCCGTGTTAGTCTGGATCTGTAAAAGCAGCAAAGAATCCTGTGGCACCTTATAGACTAACAGACGTTTTGGAGCATGAGCTTTCGTGGGTGAATATCCACTTCCTCAGATGCATCTGAGGAAGTGGATATTCACCCACGAAAGCTCATGCTCCAAAACGTCTGTTAGTCTATAAGGTGCCACAGGATTCTTTGCTGCTTTTACGGTTGTAGAATGTGGCACAAATGATTCAGTGGAGTCTTGATCCAAACTGTGAGCTGTGACTGGGATATCCAGAGTGACTTCATGGAATTAGGTGCCAAACTCATATTTACTGGTCAATGGGAATTAAACATCTTACATCCCTTTGAATACACCAGCCTTAATGAACAGAGATTTCTGTCTTGTCCCCTTGTATTCTACTTGTCTTTGCATTGCCCTAACCCTGAGTGGCCAGATGATTCGTCCAAGGATCTGAAGTCTGACATTTTTCTGTAGTATATTTAGAAGCTCAGGAGGCAGCTGGGCAGTTTTCTGCCACTCTGCATTCCCTAGAAATGTGCTTCTACCCTGCCCTGGAGGGACCCTTTCCAGATATGACAGAGGATTCCCTTCTCCATACTTGGACATCTCTATAGTAACAGAAAACAACAGTGCAAATATAATTCCAGTGATGTTGATGTTTGTGTGGCAGGGACACATCTTCTAGGGATTGGACAAGGATCCTCAGTCCATATCTGAAGGCCACCATGAAGCCATCAGAAAGTACTAACTTCTCTCTATTTATAAAGCGGTAAGTAAGTTTGGAAGTGTAGGTCCATGTCTTTAGGCCTCTCCTAATCTAGGAAAAATACATGGGCCATACAGCACATCATTAAAGTGAAAAGAATTGGGATGTAGCACAAGAAGAGAATTCCACTGTCAATGAGCCATCGGTTGTTAGATCACTGACCTCAGCAGATTCCGGTTACACTGGTGTAAATTATTAGACAAGAGCAGAAACTCTGTAACATGATGTTAAAATAAGGCCTAGCTTTGGGAGGTGTTACTCTTGTGACGTCAGGAGTTAGCCTTGGTAGGCAATGAATAGACATTGGTATTTACTGAAATATATATTATAACACAGCAGTATACAAAAGCTGCATCTTGATTTATGTCTTCTAGATGCTTGAGTGAGCTTCTACCCGCTTGCATTTGAAGAACTGAATGAATACAGCAACCCATATATGTGTGCATAGTAATGTTACTTTTAAAATACTTTTGACTGAGGTGACGTCATGGCCTCTTTTTGGTTACATTCCATGAATAGTCCACCAATGCAGACATGAATGTTCAAGGAAGCAGAGAATGTGAAGGAAATGGGATGGGATTCATCAAAAGACACAAGGAAGTTGAGTGTTGAGCACCCAATGGAAGTCTACAGCAGTTTCATGTCTAATTACCTTAGGCCCAGTTGACAGTCTTATTCATATGCCCAAATCCAGAAAAGCACTCATTCATAAATTTATCTTTAAGCCTGCAATGGGACTTCCAACATGTTTAAAGTCAACAACTTGCTTTTTCCGGATCAGTGCCTTTAGTTCAGA
The DNA here is from genome assembly GCF_025201925.1 of Gopherus flavomarginatus. NCBI lineage: Eukaryota > Metazoa > Chordata > Testudines > Testudinidae > Gopherus > Gopherus flavomarginatus. Next base: position 11,753,194 of record NC_066627.1, on the reverse strand, counting down.
ATATTTAAAGGAGATGAGTTTTAACTTCATAATCACTGTGTGTTCGGACAAGAATGCTAACAACATTTTGGGCTGTATAAGTAGGGGCATTGCCAGCAGATCATGGGGTGTGATCGTTCCCCTCTCTTCAGCATTTATGAGGCCTCATCTGGAGTCCTGCATCCAGTTTAGGGCCCCACACTACAAAAAGTATGTAGAGAAAATGGAAAGAGTCCAGCAGATGGCAATAAAAAATGATTATGGGTCTGGAGCACATGATTTATGAGGAGATGCTGAGGGAACGGCATTGTTTAGTCTGCAGAATAGAAGAATGAGGGAGGATTTGATAGCTGCTTTCAGCTACCTGAAAGGGGGTTCCAAAGGGGATGGATCTATACTGTTCTCAGTGATAGTAGATGACAGAACAAGGAATAATGGTTTCAACTTGCAGTGGGGGATGTTTAGGTTGGATATTAGGAAAAACTTTTTCACTAGGACGGTGATGAAGCACTGGGATGGGTTACCTAGGGAGGTGGCGAAATCTCTTTTCTTAGAGGTTTTTAAGGTCAGGCTTGACAAAGCCCTGGCTGAGATAATTTAGTTGGGGATTGGTCCTCCTTTGAGCAGGTAGTTTGACTAGATGACCTCCTGAGGTCCCTTCCAACCCAGATATTCTATGAGTCTATGGTTTACACCAATTGACAATCTGCCTTTCCATTTTCCAGAATCTGGATTATAATTTGTCAATGTACCTGGTCAGGAGAGAGGATCAGAGCATGTTAAAATGTAACCAGATGAAACAGCTAAAAGTTCAAACACTTAATAGTAATCAAGACCTGATTGTAAATGAGCACTGGGCATGAAATGGTCACAGAAATTCTGTGGTGAATAATGGTGACATTAATCCTTTTAAGAAAATCATGATCTCAGCATTTGGTAGTCAGGAAAGAAGTTGAAGCACAGTAATTTAAATGGATCATCTATCTATCTATCTATCTATCTATCTATCTATCTATCTATCTATCTATCACACTCTCCTTTAATCTCACTTATATTATATTCACAAATATGGTAGTAATAATAACAGTAACAATAAGCAGCCAACTTCTGTGATCCAGGGCATGTTTGATCACCTTTGGATCCTTGTGGGATAAAACACCCTTGGCCAAATCCAGATCCCTTTAAAGTAAATGGCTAAATCCTAGTTGTTATGGTTACAGGCCTAGTTGCATCTATCACCTGTTAGGGATGGTCTAAATAATACTGAGTCCTGCTTTGAGTGCAGGGGACTGGACTAGAAGACCTTTTGTGGTTCCTACCAGTCCTACAATCCTATGATTCTGTCATTCTCTGGTCTCTCTGAATGCACATCTTCAGATTTGTGCTTCATGCCTACACATTTCATAGGGTGGAAACTCGTGATTCTCTCACTTCTATACTGAGACCCAGGCTACAGCACCGAGTGCACCAACCATGATTTCTCAGCTAGTCTGGTTAGGTTTGGGTCCTGCAGTTCTTCCCACAGAGCTGTGACCAGTCGTAAGTTGAGTGACCAGCTGGTCTTTTCCAAAGTATAATTTATTTAGCACAGCAGGAGCAAAGAAAACTGTGCTCAGACACATCACTACTAACAGACTAAAATCCCATCAGCATTAAAATAATCATTTGAACAGAAACTCAGCCATCCCTACACTGACAGAAATTATTTCTCATCTCTTGATCAACATGGGAATCAAAAGTTGAGCCCTCTCCCATGAAAGGCATGACACACTGACACCCCCAGTATGTGGAGAGAACAATAAAGAAAGAGGGGAAAAGACACATGCGTCTAAGCAACCATACCCCACTCTCTGCAATTCACAGAAAACAGACCAACCAGCAAAACAAAACAAGAAACAGAGGCAATCAAGCAAATAAAACATCTCTTATCCCAAACATAAATATTACCCCTCCCCCTCAAAAAAGAAGAGATGCGCCAGAGAGTAAATGAAGTTGACTAATGACTTTGCAGTAGCTACTAATTTACTGTGTATGGTGCTCTGACAATGTAGTGATGGTAGCCATATAAATCCTTAAGATGGATTAATAGATAGGTTCCGACCTCATTTACACTGGTTAATTCTACAGTAACTCCACTGACTTCAATGGAATTCATCTGTACTTTAACCACTACATAAACACATTGCAGGTGATTTTCCCATGGAAAGAATATTTTTATCTGTTAAATGTAGCTATAATGAAACACAATAAAATGACAGTTATGGGAGAAAGACAAACATATTGTTCCTGGTAAATAATGTCTGCACATTCAGCCTCCTCAGGGCAGCTTTGATCTCCTTGTTCCTCAGGCTGTAGATGACTGGATTCATTGTTGGAGGCACTACAGAATACAGAACAGCCATCACGAGATCCATCCTCATGCTGAGCTAGAGGTAGGCAGCTTCAGGTAGGCAAAGATGCCAGTGCAAAACAACAAGGAGACCACAGTGAGGTGAGAGAGACAGGTGGAGACGGCTTTATGTCAGCCCTGCTCAGAGGGGATTCTCAGCACTGTCATGAAGATGTGAACATATGACACAATTATTAAAGCAAAGCAGCTTAATATCAAGCATGCACTAAAGCCAAGAATGCCAACTTCACTGAGGTGTGAATCAGAGCAAGTGAGTTTGAGTAGCTGGGGGATTTCACAGAAGAACTGGTTGATGACATTCAACTGGTAGAATGGTAACCTGAAGATGTTCCCAGTGTGCAAGGCAGAGTAGATAATACCAGTAATCCAGGCACTGGCTGCCATTTGGACACAAGCATCCCTGTTCATCACTCTGTCATAGTCCAGTGGTTGGCAGATGGCAATGTATCGGTCGTACGCCATGACAATGAGTAAAGTGATATTGGCTGCTGCAAAGAAGACAAAGAGAAAGACTTGGGCAATGCATCCAGCATAGGAAATTGACCTAGTGTTCAATAAGGAGTTGGCCATGGATTTGGGGACAATGGCAGAGATGGATCCAAGGTCTAGGATAGACATATTAATCAGGAAAAAATACATGAGAGTGTGAAGATGGGGGTCAAGAGCTACAGCTGTGATGATGAGAAGTTTCCCAATTAAGGTTGCCAGGTAAATCACCAGAAACACCACAACATGTAAAATCTGCAGCTCTCGGACATCAGAGAATCCCAGGAGAAGGAACTCGGTCACTGTGGTTTGGTTGGACATATTCTTCCTCAGTTCATTGTGCCTTGCCTGTGCAGGGAAGAATAAAGACTATGGTCATTATTTATTCTGTGTTTCATTATAGCTATATTCAACTGCTGAAGATATTCTTTAAAAATATCTAATGATGTGACTGTCACAGGAGCACTGCAATCATCAGTTCCATGACCAGGCATGGTGAATACTCCTGTCCCCTGACAATCAGACCATTTGTCAAGTGCATTATCTTACCAGTGTAAATTGGCATTTCTCCCACTGTTGCTTGGTTATTTTTCACCATCGAAGGATCTGACCCAAGAGTTGGCTTGATGAAATGTAGTATAAAGGCTGGAACAAATTACAACCTAAACCCAAAGCTGCTAACAATGGTCCCTCTATTCTGAGAAATAGCCAGCTGACAACTTGGGCATGAAACTGAAGTACTAAAATATGCCAACATAGCCTCATTTTCACTCTCTGAGGCTACACTCCATAGACTCACCCCACATCCAAAATGTCAGCTTGTATGTTATGATTCCACCACAGTAGCACGTCAATGGCCTGCTGCTCAATTAAAAACTGATTTAAGTACCGAACACCAGCTGTGCTTCCATCAGCATGGCATGACGATCTTGGAGAATCGGTAGCTCCTGGGTGGTGGTGTTCACTTCTGTGAATTTAGGTCTGTGCTGTGTGGCTCGTTGGCCATCAGTACACTTAGGTTCTATGTTTGGCTCTGTCACTGGCCTGCTCTCTGACCTTGGGCCAGTCACTTTGACCTTTCTGTGCCTTTTTTTCCCCTTTTAATTTTCATCTGTGTGTAATTACCACTTTTGTAACCCACAGTCCTCCTGGGTGTGGGTTACAAAAGTAACTGAGACCATCTTAGAGCTTAAGAAGTCTGCTCTACAGCCTTAGCTAAGGGGGTTGTGGCCTTTAGCTCGTGGAGTTAGCTCCAGATATCCTAAATTCAATCCTGCCCACCAACACCCAGGGTCTATTGCTGTTACACTTTGAAACAAAAACGCAAACATGGTTGCAACAGAATGAAGTCATTTGAAATTAGGCAATATCAATGTCCACAGAACTTCTTTAAAGTTTAAGGCTCATTGCAAATTGTCTGTTGATATTTTTTATGGAAATTTGGCTTTTTTCACCTAAAGAACGTGTGTTTACTAGTAAAAATATGTTTTTCATCTTAAAATTTTCAGCTTTCAGCTGAAAAAGTTTAATTGTCCACAACTGGCTAAAAAAAATATTTTTTTTGTTTGTTTCCAGAAGGGAGAAAAATTCTGACCAGGCATTTGATTAAACTGATAGTAAAAATCTTAAAAGAGTTCAGATTACAATTCATATTTATGTTCTTAAATTTCCCCTCTATATTAATTCCCAGCAATATTTAACTGAAGTAGCAAGCTTACTGTGTTGGAATTTGTAGACTTTTTCCCAAATTGCGACGCATTCTGTCATCCACTGCCTGGATTCTTTGGTCAATATCATCTATCTATCTATCTATCTATCTATCTATCTATCTATCTATCTATCTATCTATCTCATTTCCCTCACCACTGTGATGTCTTGATGGCAAAGGCACAACTGCCTAAGAATCCTTTCAACCCCTCACTCTTACCTGCTCAACACTTAAAACTTAGATCAACATAGTTATACCACTCAAGGCTATACATTCACACCCCAGAGTGGTGTAGCTATTCTGCTTTCACTCCTGATGTAGATGGAGCAAAATCAATGGAAAAAATATGCGTGAAGATCCAACTCCCATAACTCAGGGAGGTGATATTCCTACATAATCACCCTTTCCATCACTGCAGGCTGTGGCTACTCTACAGGGTTCCTCTGGCACATCTACCATGCTGTAGCTATGCTGTTATAGCCCTCGTAGAATAGACATGGCTTTTGAGACAGAACTGACTCTTGCGCTCTGCAGGTGAGCTGTGTGTAGCCGGCTTTGATCGTCACCGGCATTAGACAAGCAACACTGCAGGAAGGTGATTTATCCATGTCTAATTTGTAAGAGCTAGAGGGACTCATTCCCTGGAGCCCTGAACAGCTCAGAACCAGAGATTCAGAGACAAAAGTTCATGAATTCATCAATTTTAAATCCAAAATGTACCATTCTTATCCTGTAATTTAATTCCAGCACAGCACAGTTCCTAGAATCTCCCCCAGAGTTTCCTGATCGCAGCCTAGCTTCTGTGTAATCTATTGGATAGAGCCGCAAAGGGTTTTAGGAACCTACAGATAAAGCCAAGCGCCTAGTGGGATTTATCAAAACTCCTAAGTGAGGCAAAAGTCTAAATCCCATAGACTTTCAATGGGAGTTAGGTGCACAACCTGCTTAGGTGCTTTTGTAAATAGCACTGGGAACCTATTAGAATAGTAAGGTGCCTAAACCCCTTTGTAATCCTGGCCTTGCGTCTACCTTGTTACGTTCTAAGGCCTGGCCTTACTTGAACTTCAGAGACATTAAATCTATGATTTCCAAAGTTGCTTAATGGAGCAAACTTTGGATTTATACAACTGATAAGTCACCATCTGCAAACCACCACAGTCTGAGACCATTAGGGACTTCATGCAAGGAAATGTAGGTGCCTACCACTTTAATCAACAGCTCAGAAGAGGTTTTCAAGATGTTAATTTTGGACTTAGACACCTAAATCCTTTTGTGGATCAACCCCTTGGCCACTGTTCAGTGGGGATTGGTGTAAACAGGGGACTTAGACGTGAAAGCAGCTGCTTCATCTCTTGTTTCCCCAGCCAACCTGTTCCCTCCTGTGGTAAAATGTCTCTAGAATTCACATGGAAATAGATGTGAACTATATCCTCCAGTCCTTTCAAATGTCCAGTGGGGGGCTAAGGCCAGAGACTGTCCTGCTCACTAAAGACTCCTTGTTGAGTCACAGTCTATTCCCAGGCCCTCCCACAGTGTTAAGATTCTGCATCATGTGCAAGGAACATATCTTCAGCCCAGGGATTCAGATACTGATAGCAGCCAAAGTAATCAGACTGAGTGGGGAATTCCGCAGGAAACCCCCATGAGGGACACAGAGCTGTGATTATCCCCAGTGGGCATTAGCAGAAGAATGAGTAGAAAACAAGCCCCTGAGAATGGGCCAAATTAATCCTGGGCACAAATTCACTAAGCTCCATGTTGAGGTACCAGGGATGGGCTTGGGCCTGAGGAGAGACCTGTAACCTACTCTGCCACATCCTGTGCAATTAGAGCAGAAACAAGGGGCTGTGAGTGCTGCAGAATGTGGCACAAATGATACAGTGAACTCTTGCTCCAGGCTTTGAGCTGTGACTAGGACATTCAGAGTTTCTTCATGGAATTAGGTGCCCATCTCCCACTGACTGCACAAGGGCAGACACCTATCTCCCTTACACCTCTTTGAATATTCCAGAATTAATGCATGGAGATTTCTGTCTTGTCCCCTTGTATCCTAGTTTTCTTTGCATTGCCCTAGTCCTAAGTGGCCAGATGATTTGCCCAAGGTTTTGAAGTTGGATATTTTTCAGTAGTATATATAGAAGTGAAGGTGGCAGCTGGGCAATCTTCTCCCACTCAGCAAAGCCTCTTAGGGGATTTCAGAGATCCAGGGCTAGATTCACAGAAGGAATCACTGTCTGTTTTTTAAGGTATTTAGGCCCTTAATGGGATCTTCAAAACACCCTTTGATGTCAGTGGGAATTAAGTGCCTAAAGGCTTTTGAAAATCCTCCTAGACACCTAAATGCCATTAAAAATCTGGCCCTTAGATGTTCTAACACTGAGCGATTACTTTAGCAAGCACTATTGAAGTACATAGGCTAGCAGCATATGGCCCTGGTCTATAGCCAGATGCCTGCAGGAGCTGTTCCCTTTTAGCCTCCATTGCTTTCAGAAGTGAGACATCTGCCAAAATCCTTAGTGCCTGTTGAAAACAGTGCCAGCATTCAGTTCAATTGCCTTAAGTGCATATACTGAGGCCTGTGAGATATCCGCCCTTATTTTCCCAATTCCTTCCCTCACCCCAGGGCCATCCTCTCCCTGGCTGAAATTACTGCCATGGTTTATGAATCCCAAGGATAACAGAATGTAATGCTTGAACCTTGTGTGGATCAAGGGGAGATAATTCAGTATAGGAAGTTTCCATTTATCTCATGATTACACTCACACAATAGTACCTCTGTGCACTGTACCTTTTGCAGCTGGCAATGTGGCCTTGAGGGCCTCTCCATTCACACCAGTGGAGTGGCTCAGCCAGATAAGGAGGAAAAGGAAGAGGATGCAAGATAACACGTTACAGGAGACCCTGTAAGCCTCTGTAGCCTTGAATGCTGAGCACAGGGCTTGGAGGATCACAGACAGCATGGCCAGGGAAAGAGTGGAAAGGAGAAAGGTACTGAAAAAAGGATAGGGACATGCAGCAGGAGATGGTAGTGCTTCTCAAGCAGCAAACAGTCATGATGCAGACTCTTGTTGACCTTGAGTTTCAATAGTCCTTTGCTCGCCTCCTGCTGCAGCCTGTAGAGAAGTGAATTCTAGGACCCCCCTACACAGCCCCACATACATTCCACATGGCATCAGGGGCTGTTGTACATGGTTAAAAAAGAACTAGATAAATTCATAGAGGATTGGTCTGCCAATGGCTATTAGCCAGGGTGGGTAGGAATGGTGTCCCTAGCCTCTGTTTGCAAGAAGTTGGGCGACAGAGGATGGATGACTCGATGATTCCCTGTTCTGTTCATTCCCTCTGGAGCACCTAGCACTGGCCGCTGTTGATAGACAGGATACTGGGCTAGATGGACCTTTGGTCTGACCCAGCAGGGCCATTCTTATGTTCCTCCAGCTCAGCCTCCACCCTGCGAGAGAATACAGGAAATCACAGCTTGCACACACACTGACCTGTGAGAGACACGGTTGGTGTATGGGCTTTTGAAATAGAAATGACTGTTCTTTCCCATTCAGAGGTTCTTTTCCCATTATTTATTAATTTTTATTCTGTTATAAATGTATCTATTTGAACAGGTATGGCATAAAAGGAGTTTTGGGGGAAACATTTTTTCTTTATTAGTAAATGTCTCTTAGTCATTATAAGTGACAAGTGCTGGGCACCTATGACAGTCATGCAATGAGCTATTAGGGAGAGGGAAAACAGGACCATTTCCTCTGTTGCTGTAATCTTGACCATAACCCTTTTCATTCCCTCCACAACCATCACACAACGTGCTGAGGAAGAAAATGTCCAGCCAAACCACCGTGACCAGTTCCTTCTCCTGGGATTCTCTGGTGTTCGGGAGCCGCAGATTTTGCACTTTGTGGTGTTCCTGGTGATTTACCTGGCAGTTCTGCTGGAGAATCTTCTCATCACCACAGCCTTAGCCCTGGATCACCATCTTCACACCCCCATGTACTTCTTCCTGGTGAATCTGTCCATCCTGGACCGTGGTTCCATCTCTGTCACCATCCCCAAATCCATGGCCAATTACCTCATGAATACCAGGGTGATTTCTTATTCTGGATGCATTGCCCAAATCTTCTATTTTATTTTATTTTTATTTTTATTTTTTTCATATTCTTTGCTTCAGCAAGTTTTGCCTTCTCACAGTCATGGCATATGACCAATACGTCTCCATCTGCCAATTGCTGCACTATAAGAGGGTGATGAACAGGAGAGCTTGTGTCCAAATGGCAGCCAGTGCCTGGATCAATGGGATTCTCTACTCTGCCCTGCACACCGGGAACACGTTTGCAATATCCTTCTGTGGAGGCAATGCGATAGATCAGTTCTTCTGTGACATCCCCCAGCTCCTCAAGCTCGCCTGCTCCAACTTGTACTTCAGTGAAGTTGGGGCTCTCATCTTTGATGTAGCCACAATCTCATGCTGCTTCATTTTCATAACTGTGACATATGTTCAGATCTTCACCAGAGTGCTGAGAATCCCTTCTGAGCAGGGCTGGCATAAAGCCTTCTCCACCTGCCTGCCTCACCTCACTGTGATCTCCTTGTTACTTTTCACTTCCACTTCTGCCCACCTCCAGCTCAACCTTCACCTCCAGCTCAACCTTAAGTCTGGATCTCATGGTGGGTGTTATCTATTCCCTGTTGTCTCCAAATGAATCCCATCATTTGCAGCACGAGGAACAAGGAAGCGAAAGCAGCACTGAGTAAGCTGATAAGTTGGAAGTTATTCAGCAAGAATGAAATGTCCATGTTTCTCCTTTGTTAGCAATTTCATTCTCTGTTCCTTTATAAATATAATCATCTGATGACAGTATTCATTGTGTAATTTACACTAGTAAAAATCCAAACATATCTCAAGAAAAAATGTAATTATTACACAGATATTGTACATATATCAATGTAATTAAGATTTGAATCTATCTATCTAATCAATCTGTGATGTACCGCTACCCATCTCCACACTACCTGGGGACCCTGCAAATAAAATCAGTAGCCATAGCAAAGTCTCTAGTGGGGTCCATGACTCTTCTTCTTATTATTATTATTATAAAAACTCTCATTGAGGTATCAAAACATTTTTTCATTGTGTTTTTATTTGTTTGTCAGATTTTTAGTTTATATTTCCATAGTACTTTGTTATTTTTATTTGTATCTCTGTTCCAGTTGGGTTTGGAGGTGGGGAGGCCTGGTGATATAGTGAGTGCTTGATTAGACAGGATTTCCTATCTTTATCCTCTCTTGAGAGTGCCCATATGTCATCTCTTTGATGTGGTTTTCTGAGTAAACTAAAGATTTGCCTCATAGAATGATAAAAGGGCATGCCTAAGTTCCTCCTAAAATGATTAAACTGTTGGAATATTGTTGTATTACTGATGATGTGTTGGGCGACAGAGAGCCTCCGGTAGTTGTCTTTTTATTATTTTAAACTGAATGACTATGTAAAAGCTGTATGCAGTGCTGTTGTAGCTATGTTAGACCCAGAATATTAGAGAGACAGGTTGGGTGAGGTAATATCTTTTATTGGACCAACTTCAGTTGGTGAGACAGATTAGCTTTCAAGACACACAGAGCTCTTCTTTCCCAGACCCTGTGAGCTTAAGGCTAACACCAAACTGCTATCAGACCCAGAAACTGTCTTGGTTTCTCTCCTTTCCCAGTCAAATAAAGTGTCATCATATCATCCCCTAAGTAAACATATCAAGTTCAGTCTTGAAGCCTCAATTTTTAGCCCCCACTGCTGCCCTGGGAAGACTGTTTTAGAACTTCACTTTCTGATGGTCAGATATCGTCAATTAATTTCAAGCCTAAACTTGTTGATGGCCTGTTTATATACATTTATTCTTGTGTCAATGATGGCACGTAATTTAAATAATTCCTTTCCATCTCTGGTATTTTTCTTTCTGATGTACATAACTAGGAATATTAGTTTCCTTTATGGCTTATTCTTTTATACTATATGACTTCTCATCAGAATGGTGAATTATATTTAGTTCTTCCTTTCACAAGGAATTAGTTTTATTTTTTACATGGTATGTGTATTTCTATCTCTAATTTAAAGTGAACTTGTCTTTGGTGGCCTTTTCTGTTAATCCTGATATAAATGTGACATTATAAAGAAAGGAGGAGAAATTTTGTGTTACATTTTAGTGTCTTTTTCACTGTTAATATATAAACAGTAAAAATACTTTCATATATATTCCATATTTTTATTTTCATGGAAAAAGAGCATATAATGTCCCTAAATTTATTTTGTTTTAATTTTTTCTATATTTATTCCTGTTTTTCTAAGAAAGAAAGAAAGAAAGAAAGAAAGAAAGAAAGAAAGAAAGAAAGAAAGGGTGGAAATTGAGATAAAAGGAAACATAGTTCTTTTCAAATATTTTTAAATATTTTTGTAAATTTTCAATTATTGCAATTCATATTTTATTTCCCTAAAAGTTCTATATTTTTTATATTTAAGTACAAAAGAGGCTGTTCCACACTGGAAAATATTTAGATGAAAATGAGCACTTCTTCCTGAATAGATCTACACTCCCTATGCAAAAGAAGTGGATCTTCATATCCAAAAATGAATTATAAGTAGACTGACTCCTGTAAGATCTCTTAGATAAATACTGAATTGAGGGAATAGTTGCATGCTATTACTTTATATCATTAAAAAAAAAACCCATAAAACCTGTCAACAAATGTCAAATCAATTACTCCTGTATATAATGAATTAAGTCAAGAATTTTATAACAGAAGCATAGAATATTAGGATTTGAAAAGACCTCAGGAGGTCATCTAGTCCAATCTACTGCTCAAAACAAGACCAACACCAACTAAATTATCCCAGCCAGGGCTTTGTCAAGCCAGGCCTTAAAAATCTCTAAGGATGGAGATTCCACCACCTCCCTAGGTAACCCATTCCAGTGCTTCACCACCTTTCTAGTGAAATAGTATTTTCTAATATCCAACCCAGACTTCCCATACTGCAACTTGAGACCATTGTTTCATGTTCTATCATCTGTCACCACTGAGAACGGCCTAGTTCCATCCTCTTTGGAACCCTCCTTTAGGTAGTTGAAATCTTCTATCAAATCCCCCCTCACTCTTCTCTTCTGCAGACTAAACAAAGCCAGTTCCCTCAGCCTCTTCTTGTAAGTCATGCTCCAGCCCCCTAATCATTTTTGTTGCCCTCTGCTGGACTCTCTCCAATTTGTCCACATCCCTTCTATGATGGAGGCATCAAAACTAGACACAATAATCCGAATGAGGCCTCCTCAATGTCAAATAGAGGGGAATAATCACTTCCCTCGATCTGCTGGAAATGCTCCTACTAATACAGCCCAATAAGCCATTGGCCTTCTTGGCAACCGGGGCTCACTGCTGATTCATATCCAGCTTCTTGTCCACTGTAAGCCCCAGGTCCTTTTCTGCAGAACTGCTGCTTAGCCAGTTGGTCACCAGCCTGTAGCGGTGCATGGGATTCTTCCTTCCTAAGTGCAGAACTCTGCATTTGTCCCTGTTGAACCTCATCAGATTTCTTTTGGCCCAATCTTCCAATTTGTCTAGGATAGGGGTAGGCAACCTATGGCACGTGTGCCAAAGGTGGCACGTGAGCTGATTTTCAGTGGCACTCACACTGCCAGGGTCCTGGCCACCGGTCGGGAGGGCTCTGCATTTTAATTTAATTTTAAATGAAGTTTCTTAAACATTTTAAAACCCTTATCTACTTTGCATACAACATTAGTTTAGTTATATATTATAGACTTCTAGAAAGAGACCTAAAAATGTTAAAATGTATCACTGGCATGCGAAATCTTAAATTAGAGTGAATAAATGAAGACTCGGCACACCACTTCTGAAAGGTTACCAACCTCTGGACACTCTGGACCCTATTCGTATCCTCCATCATTTCTACCTTTCCCCCATCTTAGTGTCATTTGAGAACTTGCTGAAGATGCAATTAATCCCATCAGCCAGGTCATTAATAAAAATGTTGAACAAAACTGGCCTCAGGACCGACCCCTGGGGAACTCCGCTTGATACTGGATGCCAACTAGACATCGAGCCGTTGATGTCTACCTGTTGAGACTGACAATCTAGTCAGCTTTCTAGCTGCCTTATAGTCCACGGTATGGGAAATATTGCCTGATCTCTGGATTGTATATTCATGATATTGATTACTTAAGAATTCTCAATTAAGATTCCAAAGTTTGCTAGGTTCTTGTCCCAAGATCAGGCGCAGTATTATTAAAATTAGTATTCATTTGGGAACCCTGATATGCACAGCTGAAAAATTCACACTTAGGAGAATCCTTATCTCTTTGTAAAGATTTTATTCATACACTTCTTATAGTGGTCACCTCCTCTCCATACTGCGCTGCCCAGCAGAGTAGTCTGGGAGCTGATCTTGTTCGTGAAGACAGAGGCAAAGAAAGCATTGAGTACATTAGCTTTTTCCGCATCCTCTCTCGCTAGGTTGCCTCCCTTGTTCAGTCAGGGGCCCCACATTTTCACTGATCTTCTTCTTGTTGCTAGCTACCGGTAAAAATCCTTCTTGTTACCCTTCACATCCCTTGCTAGCTGCAACTCCAAGTGTGCCTTGGCCTTCCTGATTACACCCCTGAATGTGCTAGAAATATTTTTATACTCCCCCCTAGTCATCTGTCCAAATTTCCACTTCTTGTAAGCTTCCTTTTTGAGTTTAAGCTCACTGAAGATTTCACTGTTAAGCCAAGCAGGTGGCCTGCCATATTTGCTCTTCTTTCTGCACTTTGGGATAGTTTGTTCCTGCACCCTCAATGAGGCTTCTTTAAAATACAGCCAGCTCTCCAGGACTCCTTGACCCCTCATATTAGCCTCCCAGGGGATCCTGCCCATCAGTTCCTAAGGGAATCCAAGTTTTTTTTTCTGAATTCTAGGGTTCAGGTTTTGCTACTGTCCTTTCTTCCTTTTTTCAGGATCCTGAATTCAACAATCACATGATCGCTGCTGACTAGGTTGCCACCTCCTTCTACTTCCCCTATCAATTCTTCCCTGTTTGTAAGCAGCAGGTCAAGAGGAGCACGGCCCCTTGTCGATTCCTCCAGCACTTGTACCAGGAAGTTGTCCCCACAGGGGCGGCTCTAGGTATTTTGCCGCCCCAAGCACAGCAGGCAGGCTGTCTTCAGCGGCTTGCTTTGCTGGAGGTCCCCGGTCCTGCGGATTCGGCAGCTTGCCTGCAGGAGGTCCCTGGTCCGGCAGATTTGGCAGCCTGCTTGCGGGACATCCACAGAAGCCGCAAGACCAGCGGACCCTCTGCAGGCATGCCACCGAAGGCAACCTGCTTGCTGCCCTTGCGGAGACCAGCAGAGCTCCCCCCGTGGCTTGCCGCCCTAGGCACACGCTTGGCATACTTTTGCCTGGAGCCGCCCCTGTGTCCCAAACACTCTCCATAAACTTCCTGGATTGTCTAATATAATATATATAAAGAAGTGTATTCAACAGAAGTCAGAGGACAGGAAGAGAAGGGAAAGGAGCTCCATCGGTCTCACAAAGGGCAAGGTATGAAGGGGAGGGGGCTGCACAGGAGTTGCCAAAGGCAATTTTGGAAAGAGACCTGGTTGTACAAGGTGTCACCTTGTCTGGAGTGGCTCATGATTATGTATGCCTACCTCAAGGCAGACTGCCAAAAAAAGGGTAGACACCCCCAAACTTGTGGTGGGTTCTATAATTAGATTTCATCAAGCCAGTAACAAATGTGAACTCCTGGATCACTATACAAGTCTTAACATGGAGTCACAGAGAATCCCCTTAGGCTCTTCAGTCTATCTTTCCATCCAAACTGGAATTCATGATGAAAGGTCACTTACACCAAAAATCACACATATTCAGTTTGCTTCCAGTCCCAAGAGACCAATCTCTTACCGCAGAGCAACTGGTACCCTAGATCTTTCACCAAAGAGAACACCTGTAGCCAGTCCTTCAATAAACTACCTAAAGGTTTATTAACTGGGAAAAAAGGAATCAGAGAGTTATTTACAGGTTAAAGTAAGTGACCACATACACACCAATGAGTTACCATCTATATCCTAAGTGTTACAGAGCTATAGTGATAGGTCACTTCAAAGTGTCTTTCAGAACACACCCAAGAGGCAGCCGTTGGGAATCTCTGGCTTCAGTTCAAATTCTCTGGACCTTCAAAGTTCAAAAAGACCAAAAGACACAGTTTCTTCTTGTCAGGGATTTTTATTCCCTTCCCCCAGATTTCAAAATGATGGAACAACTTCACGTGCACATCTCCTCTTCATGGTGGTGGCTGGAGAACTCAACAAACTCTTTTGTCCTCTGACATTCAACAATGGTTCTTCTGGTGTCTGTGGATCTTCTTCTGTTGGTCAGGAGATAACATCCCCGCTGACAAACTAGTATTTCACCCTTGCTTATATTTGTCTCCTGAATGTGCGGGTTTACAGTTTCAGAGCGATCACCTTTATAGTTACAGAGTGTCAAAGTTAGAATCTGGACTCACAATTTGTCAGACCACTCTGTTTATTAGCGCAGCGCTCTGCCAATAACATTCAGAATATGTGAGTGGCCATCCAAGGCCCAAACAGTCTTATTTATACAGATAAAAGAGCGGGAATTAGACAAAGGGACAAAGAAATCAAAACAGTAAAATTCACCTGGGGCACAGCATGCATATCCTATTTCCTTACTAACTGTTATCGATCTAAGGCTAATGATTCACCAATTGCCCTTAAACGGTGCAATTGTTCTATGTTAATGTCTGTATTCCTGACGCCTGGTTGCAACATTCCAACAACTTTGCTTAAAGGTACAGACGACATTTCTTTAATCCTTTCTATTCTTACTATATAATTCATTCTACTTTCACAAGAGCAAACACTTAAATATTATCTTATAACATGGGATATAGACATTATCAGTGAGATTAATGCAGGCAGCAATATACAAGAATTTCAGAGAGTCTATACACTAGATATAGTCTTATAAGACTAATATCTATTTTGAGCAAAACTAGCACACAGGTCACGTGATCTGGTCTCCAGCTATGAGGTTGCGAGTTCTGAGCTAATGTCTGCAGCCTGGGGAAGTGCTGGCGTCTGGCCTGCCAGTGTCACACAGGGGTCACTGAAGCCAGAGGCTGAAGGGTAACAGCATGTCCTGTGTTTGATCTGAGCAAAGTGCTATAAGGACGCTTCACTCTCTTTTTCTTGCCAACTGACAATCTGGTGTCATCATGAAAGACAGTGAGTTTCCCCTATGAATTGCAGTATATAGTCTTTGATCTGAATGATATTGAGTATTACTTTGCTACATGTGCATCCTGGATAATTCATACTACCATATCCCAAAAGTCATCAGACTGGTCTGCACCAAATCCACCTGGTCTAGCTGTCAATGTTCTCCAACAGTGGGGTGCTCCTAATTATCATCTTCATTCTCCTGGTCCTGTAGTAAGAGGAGGCCCCGAGATATAAACCTTGGTATCAAAGGCCTGGTTTGAGGCCTAAGGCCTGAACTAAGGTAATGGTCAAGACCTTGCTAACATAGAGGGAAGTTAAGCTGTGAGCCAGAGGCAGGTCTTGCTCACAGAATCTGGCAAGGGAAGGGCTGATGCTGCAAAAAGAGACATACCTAAAAGGTACTGGACACCAGATATCAGAACATTGGCAAACTTGTACACTCCACACAAATAACAAGGAACAAGCTGACCCATCCCATTGACAGGGCCAAAAGGGTAATATGATGGATAGAGTTGTTTTGTTGGAACCAACTTGTACAAGGTGAGAGGTGACACCTTAATGTGTAGAGGGGTTGTACCTTGCTAGTGTCAAAGTTAGACTCAGGACTCACAGTTTGTCAGACCACTCTGTTTTATTAGCACAGTGCTCTGCTAATAACACCCAGATAATGTGAGCACCATGCAAGACACAAACTATCTTATTTATACAGATAAAAGGGTGAGCACTTAACAAGATAACAAAGGAAGCAGAATCTGATAAGTTTACCTGAGCTAGGCATGCATATCTTATTTCCTTACTAACTATAACCGATCTTCGGTTAATGTCTCGCCATTAGCACCCTTGTTTATGCCTAATGTTTCTTTTCCTAGCAACTGTATTTCAACATTTCTTATTTCTGCTTAAAGGTACATACAACATTTCTTTAATCCATTCTTATTTTTACAATATAATTCATTCTACTTTCACACTAGTTAGAAGGGTTGCATCTCAATACGTCAGGAGTGATGTGTAACTTGTTTGTACCTGTTGTGACAAAGTTCCTCCTCTACCTTGGTAGGTCTTGTGCTTATTGGCAGATTTGCTCACCTTGGTGATCTTCCCCACAATCTGGGTCAACTCCTCCTGTGTCTGATCAGGAGTTAGGAGGTTTGTGGGGAACCCGGGCCCGCCCTTTACTCTGGGTTCCAGCCCAGGGCCCTGTGGATTGCAGCTGTCTATAGTACCTCCTGTAACAGCTGTATGACAGCTACAACTCCCTGGGCTACTTCCCCATGGCCTCCTCCAAACACCTTCTTTATCCTCACCACAGGACCTTCCTCCTGGTGTCTGATAACGCTTGTACTCCTTAGTCCTCCAGCAGCACACTCTCTCACTCTCAGCTCCTTGCACCTCTTGCTCCCAGCTCCTCACGTACACTCCCTGTCCTCTGGCTCCCCCTCGCCTGACTGGAGTGAGCTCCTTTTTAAACCCAGGTGCCCTGATTAGCCTGCCTTGATTGGCTGCAGGTGATCTAATCAGCCTGTCTGCCTTAATTGGTTCTAGCAGGTTCCTGATTACTCTAGTGCAGCCCCTGCTCTGGTCACTCAGGGAACAGAAAACTGCTCTGCCAGTGACCAGTATATTTGCCCTCTACCAGACTCCTGTACCCCACTAGTTTGGGTCTGTCACACTGTGTATAAGAATGCATTCCTGGGGGGGTGTCTTTGTCCAGCCTAGGGGACAGTGGAAAGTCCCACCACTGACTGAGCTGAGTCCATTGCCAGGGAGCACATATGCAGGGCTGGTGCAACCATTTGGGCGACCTAGGCAGTCGTCTAGGGTGCTGGCATTTGGGGGGTGCCATTTTCTTCTGCAGCGACCACAGTGGCCGGATCTTTGGCTACTCCAGTTGCCTCCAGCATTCAGGCAGAGGGAGCTGGGGCAGGGGGGCGTGGGCAGGGCTGCCTGCAGCAAGTAAGGGGGGAGCAGCACACAGGGGAACACCTCATCCTAGCTCACCCCTGCTCCGCCTCCTCCCCGAGCACACCGTGGCCGCTTCACTTCTCCCAATTTCCAGGCTTGAGGCACCTAAGCTGATTGGCACTGCAAACCTGGAAGATGGGAGACATGAAGCAGAGACGACGCACTCAGGGAGGAGGCGGGGCAGGGGTGAGCTGCTTCACTTCTCCCACCTCCCGGGGTTGCAGCGCCAATCAGCTCAGGTGCCGCAAGCCTGGGAGGTGGGAGAAGTGAAGCAGTGACAGCATGCTCGGGGTGCTTGTGCGTGAAGCAGGGGTGAGCTGGGGCGGGAGGGGTGCCTCAGGGCGGAGGGTGGGGGGTGAGGAGGTGCTGCAAGGGGGGCGCCTTAGGGAGGAAGGGGAGAACTACCACAGGAATGGCACCTCAGGGCAGGGGGGGAGCTGCCGTGGGGGGGTCCTCAGGGCAGGGGCGGGGGGGAGGGTGCAAGATGGAAGTTTCTCGTACGGCACGAAACATCCTTGCACCAGCCCTGCACATATGTACTGGCTAGCTGCACCTTAGCAGCACCTTGGACTTTGTTTGCCAGGCAGCTGGAGACTGTGTTTCTCTTCTACAATAAACCTGGCCAATGTGCCTTTGTATCTTACTAGAGTCTATGGTCATTGGGGGTTCTCTTGGGGTCTGTTATGTCAGCTCTGTGTGCAGAGCTGGGGCAACACACAGAGGGAACACAGGCACGCAGCCGATGGATATCAACATTGAACAGAGCAGAGCACCACATCGGTAGCATCTGACAACATAGTACACCACCATGTTAGTTAAGGTGAAGACACAGGTTATGGAAGGGAAACCAAGGATCAGTCCATCTGAGGATCCCACATCCCAGGTCCGTGTTCACAATTCCTACCCTGCTTTTACATCTATGTTTGGCCCTTCTGGAAATTACCTCTAGTTAACTTGGCTTCAGTCATTTACACTTTAATCACCTTTATACTGAGCCCCATGAGCCACAGACTGAGAAATATCGAGATGAAAATGACAATCAGGAAACTGAGGAACAGAATTTTGTTTTCAGGGAAGAAAAAACAACATAATAATTTAGCTTTGGATTATATATATATATATATATATATATATATATATATATATATATATATGTGAATTTTTTATTCCATATGATCTTTCCATCAGAGTACTAATAAATATCATTTATAATCCATTTATTACATATTAAGAAATATATTGGGGGTGAAACTCTGCTCATAATGTTTATTAATTGTGGAAATTATGCATTCTGCACTCTGCCCTGACCTAGAAATCTCTGCCATTTTCTCTGCTGGAGGGATTCCCTGTATTTTATTCCTTCATTCTGCTAATGCTAATGGATGTGTCCTCCAAACATGGGCTATCACAGATGTGGCTACTAGCAGACATTTTGTTATCAACAGGTCCTTCCCTGAGTCTACATCCAGCTTTGGACTGTCACTGTGTGTTCCATGGGTGTCCGAACTTTAGTAATCTTCCTAAATCTATTTATTTTCATCTAAAACATTCTCCGATTACTCTCCTATTATCTTAGGCCATTCTCAGCAAATATGGAGAAAGACCACTATTCTCCCATACAGTCTCTAGCCATTATGACTCCTTTTCTTATGTATTTTCCTCAGCTTAAGTGGAGTTAATTACCATTGATGAAGTATTTTGAGCTGCAGTGTTGAAGTTTGGCAACACTGACATTGGCTGCTGACTTCATAATCAGACTGACTTTGCAGACTGATATTCATTCAGATCTCCTCCAGAATTCATTCTTATCTTCCGTAGAGCTCTTGAACAAAATATGTTAAAGGAGTTCAAGAGGGATGAGGAAATACAACTGATCCCTCTCAGAGACACTAGACCCAATGTGACCCCTAGAACTGACATGCAATCCAGAAGTACTGGTTACTTTTCTCCAGCTCTGACCAACAGAACAGCTTTGTATCTCAGAGCAAGGAATAGAACCCATGAGTCCTCACATTTCCTCCGTTTGGAGTCCAGACAATGATCCAGTTCAGCCCCTGTTGTTCAAGCCCACTCAACTTGATAAATTTCTAAAGCCTGTTCAGTTTGAGTGGCTAAAAAGAAACATAAACAAGATGAAAAACTCCAGGAACTTATTAGTTATTCCCCTTGAGACTGAAGTCTCACATCTCCAAAGCAGCAGCTCTCTTGATCTGGCTCAGTAAAGCTCAAGGGTCTTTCAGTGTATCTTTGATCCTAAAGCCACTCTTGATGCATGGGTCAGATGGGATATAAAGGGAAGATTTCTGTGGCTGTCTACTCTTTGGAATCAGGTCCCCTTCCCCAGCCAGTCAGGAAAACAATGACCAGCTATGAGATGTGACTTCCCCAGACCATCCTCAACTGTTTGGAGGCAACCGGCTCTGAGATCACCGGCACACAGGCTGAGGTCATGACTTTTGTTGTTCAAAATCTACTATGTAGAAGTAGCAATTGACATTGTTATTGGAGAGAGGAAGTGGGTGTTGGGGGAAGTTCAGATATTGGCTTGGATTTTAGAACCTAAGTGAGTTAGGAAGACAACAGTTCACTGAGCCTTTACCACCAATCTTTGCAACGCTAGCTTTGCCTGACCAGGCATCTCCTATGGCAGGTGCTTTGTGCTGCTCTGATTTGAACGGTTTTATCTCGGAAGCAAGGTGGAGCTAGGAAGCAAAAATTAGAAAAATCTCAGGGAAATGCCAATAAAACCTGAGCAGGATTCCCTGTGTTTACCTCCATTATTTCCCTTTGAAAATCCAGACTGAGAGAGGAAGTGAGTTACCTGGGGTCCCAGAAGGTGTCCTTGGCAGTATAGAAATTGAACCCATGGCCAGTACTCTACAAAGAAAGCCGCCCTCCTGCATGGTGCACAGCACCGTGACCCTATCGTTTAAGAAGGAGATGTTGAAAAGTTGGCTAGCATTCTCTGGCAAAATATATTTCTCTGCAGAAAAATGAGGTTTCTTCAAAACTGAAATGTAGAGATAATGAAAAAGTAAAGGGATACGATTTGGGGAGGTGCATGAGATTGAAAGCAGCATGGCCTAATGGAGAGAGCAGGGGACAAGGACTGCAGAGCTTAGTCCTATGCCTGGTTCCTTCAGTGCGCAACTTCTCTGAGCCATTTACAAATGCAGAACTGAGGCTCATAGCAACCTCCTTTTGAAATCACTTTGAGCTCTGTAGATGAAAACAACTAGATGTTTGTATTTTAAAAGTTTTTTGGTTGATCCTCAAGAAAAAAAAAAGAATCAAAATTAAAATTCAATCTGAATATAAAATTTGCAAAAACAAATTGTTTAGAAATTAATTGAAAATTGGGATTTGAACACCAATGGCATGAAATGTTTCATTTCCTTCTTTTTAAAAATTTTACCATGTAAAATTAGATATACTGACTATTTCATAGATGTGTTTTATTGGGAACATTTTTTAAAAACAAATCTGTTCTAGAGATTTTCAAAAATGTTAATGATAACTCAGAATCCATAATTCCACAGCAGTTTTGAATATTTAAACAGAGGTGCATAGACAGAAATCTTTTTGTGTTCACAGCTTTCAAATTCAGGTGTTTAAAATTATGCACCAGAATCCATAGGCACCTAATACAGTGACTGGATTTATTTCAGATGCTCTGAGCACATGCAATTACTTCTAAAGACAATTACAGTTAATTCCTTCTCTTCCTGTAACCAAGGGCGCACACAGGGCATGTGAATCCTCTAAATACGTGGTTCTCCAGTTTTCCATTCCAACCCTTCTTCAGTCTAAATCAGGAACTATGTTGGACCTCCTTGCCACATATGAATATAGGAAGGTGTAGAGGGCGACCACCTACTCCAGCCTGGAAGGGGTTGGAAAAGCCCTGCAGAGGGCCAGGGCTGGGCAAGGTAAAACCCTGGCTGATTGGGGGGAGTGGCTGCAGCTGGGGCCATGCCCCAAACTGAGCAACAGGGCCTTATAAGAAGGCCAGGGAAACCAGAAGTGGTTGTCTCTCTTTGCCTGTAGAGGAAGATGGGCCTGGCTGCAGTGAGCTAGACACAGGGTACCTGAGTAGAACAGGGCTGCGGAAAGGCAGAGGGGCTGGTGATGCTCCAGCCTGGAAAGCCCCAGGCTCTGGCCTAGCATAAGGCCAAAAGGTACTGGGGGTTGGAGAGGGCAGCCCATGGATAGGCAAAGGCAGCAGGACCAAACCCAACCTTGCCAGTGATGAGTAGGCTGATACTGCAGTCTACCCCAGGGCGCAGGGGCTAGATGACGACTGGCAGTAGTCTGGTACTGAGACAAGGTGGATTAGTGGGTGGTGGTTTCCCGGGGAGGGAAGACCTAAAGAGAAAGGGGTTACTGCTGCGGGGAAGCACGCAGTTAAAGGGGCACTGGGTCAGGGAGGGACATGGGGACTGGAGGACAGGTGGATTGCTGGCCTGCAGAGGGTGCTCTGGAGATGGAACAAGCTAATTCCCAGAAGTCACCAGCAGGAGGTGCCACAGGAGTGAGTCTGCTTGTCTACAGAAAGGTATTCTGGTTATCATGAATACCTGACAATTTCTTATGACCCTCACACCGAGAACCACTGGACTCTCAGAAGTTCTGCCTAAGATCACTCCCTGAAACTCACATTTCTTCCCAGCCATGATCCTCTAGACCCCATGGATGTGTGCAAGATGAGGGCTGTGGGAAAATGAATACAGAAAGTGGTTTGGTAAAGGCTTGATTTTGTAGGTAGGCTGCTCCTTTTCTCTCTCAATGATCCCAAAACTCAACATGACAACTGGTGTAGTTCATAGGGTCTGCTGTAGAAGGGATGCCCTGCACTGAGGATAACTGAATTTAGTAAACTAAGATAATTATTAAACAAAATGTCTGTTAAGAGGCATTAATTTTGACTAATACTAGTAATTCAAGGAAGGAATAATAAAAACTTCTTCATAGTAATTATTACAGTTCCCTCTCTAGGCATGTTTTTGAGGCTAGTAAATGGAAGAGCAGAACCTCAGCTCCACAGTGACAGAATTTGTCCTCTTAGGCCTCACCCAGAATGCTGAGCTGAAGCGATGCCTCTTCGTTGTTTTCTTCATAGTCTACTCGACAACCTGGTTGGGAAACTTCACCATCATCACCACTGTGATCACCAGCCGCTGGCTCCACACCCCCATGTACTTCCTGCTGGCCAACTTGTCTTTCCTAGTTGTTAGCGACTCATCAGTCAATGCTCCAAAATTGCTGTTGGGTCTCCTCTCCCAGCGCAGAACCATCTCGTTCAATGAGTGCATCCTCCAGATGTTCTTCTTCCACTTCATCGCCTGTGCTATGGTTGTTGTCCTTGTGGTGATGGCTGCTGATCGGTACATAGCCATCTATAAACCACTGTGGTACTTGACTATCATGAACCGTGGTGTGTGCATGGGCCTGGTGGCAGGGGCATGGCTGGGTGGATTGGCTCACTCTGCTGTTCAGATTGCATTGATCCTCCAGCTGTCTTTCTGTGGTCCAAACATCTTGGACAATTTCTACTGTGATATCCCACAAGTCATCAAACTGGCCTGCACAGACATCTACTTGGTTGAGTTGCTGATGGTTTCCAATGGTGAGATGCTTGTCATAGTAATGTTCATCATCCTGTTCATTTCGTACACCATCATCTTTGTCAAGATAAAGACACATGTTACAGATGGGAAGCACAAAGCTCTGTCTACCTGTGGATCCCAGATCACAGTTGTGTGTTTACAATTCATACCCTGCATCTTCATCTATTCTAGGCTTTTCCGGAAATTGCCCAGGGACAAGTTGGCGTCAATCATTTACACTGTAATCACCCCAATGCTGAACCCAATGATCTACATGCTGAGAAACTCTGAGATGAAAAAGGCCATCAGGAGACTGATGAGCAGAATCCTGTCCTCAGGGAAGAAACTATAAAGACAGAATGTATCTTGAATTATCTTTTTTTTTCAATTACTTGATTATCCTAAATGAACTTTCTATCAGAGCTTTAACAATCCATATCTTTAATCTCTATTTTTGACATTCAAAAAAAGTGTGTTGGTCAACCTTTTAGCATGAAGTTTATAAGAATATTTGGGTTGGAAGGGACCTCAGGAGGTTCTAGTCCAACCTCCTGCTCAAAGCAGGACCAAGCCCTACTAAATCAATTAATGGATCGCTCCCCTTTTGTCTATTAGAAAGTTTGCCCATACTTTATTTCCCTATGCCATTAATGTTGGTGGATCTATCCTTCTCTAAACATGAGCTATCACATATCTTGTTACCAGAAGTAATTGTGTTATCAGTGTGCCCTTCCCTGAGTCAATAAGCAATTTTGGACAATAATTCTGGGTTCTATAGGTGGCCTACCTTTACTATTGTTGAGAAATCTGTTTAATTAGCAAAAATATTGTCTAATTTCTATACTATTATCTTAATGCAATCCCAGCATATATGCCTTCACACCTTCTCTAGACATTAGGTTTCCCTTTCTTATACCTTTTCCTGGGCTTAAGTGGACTGACTTTAGCATTGATGAAGTATTTTATAATACTTTTTCCTGAATAGTTGCAAATATAGATATGTTCTTAGCTTCCTCTAGCTGTTGTCCATTCTTCCAAGTGATATCTGCCTTTAGATATTTTCCCCATTTTTTCATAAATGTGCTCTTTTCTCTCTCCTAGATACATCAGTAACAATAATACTCAGTGTAATATGTGGGGTCTCACATTTCATAGCTTTTGTCAGCTGAGCCCCTTGCACACATCAGGGGCTCCTTGCTTTCCTCTTTTCCCCCCACCAGCTCCCTGTTTGCCACCCTCCCATCTCCCTCTGTTTCATGGACTAAATAACTACTTTCCACAAATTGTATGCAATGCATCAATGTTTAATTGATTTTATTTTGCTAAATTGAAACTAGTTTGTACCAATATAATTATTCATATTGAACAAGAAATAGTGTCAAGCCATTTTATATCCATGCAATGTTAAGTTAAGAAAATTGTAAGTTTTACATTACAACATAAAAATATATAAATGATCATATGGGGTCAAACCAATGGTACATCTAGTCCAGTATCCTGTCTTCTGACAGTGGCTGATGTCAGGTACTTCAAAGGGAATGAACAGAGGAGGGAAACTATTGATTGATCCATCCCCTGTAATCCAGTCCCATCCACTGGCAGTCAGAGGCTTAGAGACACCCAGATCATGGAGTTGTATCCCTGACCAACTTAGCTAATCATCTCTGATGGATCTATCCTCCATGAACTTGTCTGATTATTTTTGTATTTCAGGACTTCAGAACATCCCCTGACAACTAATTCCACAAAATG
Source organism: Gopherus flavomarginatus (assembly GCF_025201925.1). NCBI lineage: Eukaryota > Metazoa > Chordata > Testudines > Testudinidae > Gopherus > Gopherus flavomarginatus. The sequence continues at coordinate 11,728,003 of NC_066627.1, read as the reverse complement.
ACTGAGCATTGTGTGAAGTACTTCCTTTGTACTTCCTTTTTGTTTTAAAGGTACTCCTGTTAATTTCATTGGGTGACTCCCGGTTCTTGTGTTATGAGGAGGGCAAGAGCAAGGTTTTGACCACACCACACCTGTCACAATTTATAGACCTCTATCATATCCCATTTAGTCTTCTCTTGTCCAAGATGAAAACTCCCAGTCTTTTTAATCTATCCACAAATAGAAGCTGTTCCATTCCCTTAATCATTTTGTTGCCCTTCTCTGTACCTTTTCCAATTCTTCTACATCTTTCTTGGGATGGGGGTGACAGAAACTGCACACAGTTTTCAAAGTGTGGATATACCATGGATTTATATAGTGGCACTAAGATATTTTCTGTCTTATTTTCTGTCTTCTATCCCTTTCCTAATGGTTCCTAAAATTCTCTTTGGATTTTTTGCCTGCTCCTGCACATTGAGATGTTTTCAGAGAACTATTCGCAATGACTCCAAGCTCTCTTTCTTGAGTGGTGACACCTAATTTAAACCCCATCATTTTGTATGTATATTTGAGTTTATGTTCAATGTGCATTACTTTGCATTTATTAACATTTAATTTTATTTGCCATTTTGTTGCCCATTCACTCAGTTTGTGAGATCCCTTCATAAATTTTCACAATCTGCTTTGAGCTTAACTATCTTGAGTAATTTTGTATCATCTTCAAATTTTGCCATCTCATTGTTTATCCAATTTTTCCAGATCACATATGAGTAAGTTCAACAGCACTAGTCTCAATACAGATTGCTGGGAGACACCACTATTTACCTCTTTCCATTCTTAGAACTGACCATTTATTCCTACCCTTTGTTTTCTGTCTTTTAATCAATTACTGATTCATGAGAGGGTTTTCTCTCTTATGCTATGACTGCTTATTTTGAATAGGAGCCTTGGATGAAAGACATTGCCAAAGGTTTTCTGAAAGGCCAGGTACACTGGATAACCATTGTTCATATGTTTGTTGACCCCACCCCTCAAAGAATTCTAGCAGAGGAAAGAGTAGAAACCAGTTCAACAGAATGGGCCAAATTTATCCCAGGAAGAAATCCAAATATTTCCAATGAGAGGCATTAGGAAAGGGAGCAAGGGGGTTTGTGGCAGAATCTGGAACTATACCATGTACTCTTGCACCACGATGTGAACTATGACTAGGATTTTCAGAACAATTTAAGGAAATTAGGTGGTCAATTCTCATTGACTACCCAATGTTATGTACCTAACTCCATTAGATCTCTTTGAATAGACCATTCTTAATACACAAATATTACTATCATGTGCCCTGTTGCTCCTTCCATCACCCACATCAGCCGCATCATTCAGTATGGGACTAAAGTCTTACGTTTTGCATTTGGAATGTAAAGAAACTCAGATAGCAGCTGTACAATATTTTCCTAGTCACTTGAAATGTGCTCAGACACCAACATCGTAGTGCAAGCCCAAATCTATAAACCTGGACTCTGAGATCCAGGTTTTCTTTGCCTTGAAGACATACTCTCTGTCTGTCTAATCACTGTATTCTTTTTGCATTTGACTACATCTACATGGAATGCAAGGCCAGTGTATATGATCGTACTTCTCCACTTACACAAAAGTTACAATAAAATGACCCCTCACAAATAACTTACCCCAGTGATTATTTCATGACTGAGTTTATCCGGGAGTCTCTGGGCAGGAACTCATCTGCGTTAAGCATGGATGTCAATGGAACGACTCTGCATAGGTCCAGTTGAGCTGGAAGTCAAACACTTACAAACCTTCCACTCTTCTTCTCCAGGGTACCGTTAGCCATATTTGGATCTTTGTGTGTATTAACCATTTGCCAAACCTGGATCCCTTCAAAGGGAGAGGTTAAATCCCAGAAACAAAAATTTTGACCTCATTTTCCCAAATCAGCTTGTCTACAGGACACATATCAAAACCGTGCTCTTCCAGAAAGCCTTTCCATCCTAGGAAAAATATCATGGTATTGATGTATGTCTTTAGGTACAAAATATAAAAGGATGTGTATTCATGGGTCCAGGCACCCTTATTATCTCTCAATAACAGAATAAAAATCCTAGATGCATTAACATGATAATCTCAACATTAGTTCAGAGCCTTGGATACCCACAGAAACTCTTCTGCCCCCTTGTGTCATTGTGGCCAACAAATCTTCTCCCTCAGAAAACTCCATTAAAGAGATGACATATGGGTAGAACCAAGAAAGAACAAAACATTGACTACTGCATGTAACTAATCATTCCTATTCCCCAAGTATATCTACCCCAGAAAACTAAACGTCTGGAACAATGAGACAAATCAATCAATCCATTGCTAAAAACCAAACACAATTAGATGAACTAAACTATAAAATGCCCAAAATCTCTGTCTCCAAACAAAGCTTTTTAACTCCAAAAAGGAAAGGAACCAGATAGCCCATAAAGTCCACTAGGGACTTCCTCATGCTATTGATTTTGTGTGGAAAGTTCTCAGGTAGAGTGACGATGGGTGGCAGTATAAAACTCTAGAAAAACACACATATAGATTTTGATTTTATTTACACTTGTGGAATCCTAAATATAAGAACATAAGAGCAGCCATACTAGGTCAGACCAAAGATCCATCTAGCCCAGTTTCCTGTCTACTCTGATAAGAGGCTGGTTCCTTGATCTTTTTCACTCTGGCTGAAACTGAAAAAAAACTAAACAAAGAAAACTTCTTTCCTTCGTTTTGAAACATCTTGTTCCTCCATGGTTCCTCTGGTCAGGTGTCAGCTAGGCTAGGTGAACCTCTTAATCCTTTACTGGTAAAAGAGGCATTAGCTCTTAACTATCTCTTTATGACAGCGGCCATACTGGGTCAGACCAAATCAGGTCCATCTAGCCCAATATCCTGTCTTCCAACAGTGACCATGCCACGTGCCCCAGAGGGAATGAACAGAACAGGTAATCATCAAGTGATCCAACCCCTGTTGCTCATTCCCAGCTTCTGGCAAACAGAGGCTAGGGACAGTAACCCTGCCCATCCTAGCTAATAGCCGTTGAAGGACCTATCCTCCAGGAATTTATCTAGTTCTTTTTTGAACCCTGTTATGGTCTTGGTCTTCACAACATCCTCTGGCAAAGAGTTCCACGGGTTGACAGTGCCTTGCGTAAAGTGTGTTGTCTTTACGACATGTGTCAAAACCTTGTTCTTTCAGAAAGCCTTTCCAGCCTAAAGAAACTGTCTGACTTCAGTGGTGTTAGTCTGATTTTTTGTTTGTTCATTTGTTGGTATTTTTTTACCACTGTAAAAGCAGCATTTGTATAAAACAGATTAGGCATCATGTTCTCATGGACACAACATTTTCACCCATTGATTAGATTATTTAGGAAACACAGAATTAAACCATGGTCATGAGAGACAGATGGACATTTTATTTTGATGAATAACCTCCCCTCAGTCAGTTTCTTCATGGAGCTTTGATCTCATTGTTCCTTATCCTGTAGATGATCGGGTTCATCATGGGAGGCACCACAGCATAGAGAACACCCACCACAAGATCCAGACCTGACCGAGACCTGGAGGTGGGTTTCAGGTAGGCAAAGGTCCCAGTGCAAAGTAACAAGGAGACCACAATGAGGTGAGGAAAGCATGTGGAGAAGACTTTATGCCTGCCCTGCTCAGAAGGGATTCTCAGCACTGTGGTGAAGATCTGAACTTTAAGAACACTACTATTAAAATAAAAAGGCTTAAAACTAAGAATGCATTAAAGGCAAATAACCCCAACTTCACTGAGATACATAGATAGATGTACATAGATAGATAGATTTTCATGGATCTGGGTGAAATATTTGTTGCTTTATTTTCAGAACAGAATTTGCCTGATTCCCACAGGAATGTAGGAATCACCAGAGTCTAATACCCAGGTCTCACTGGGCCCAGACCAAATGCTGCACCACCCAGAACAGCTGGAGTCGGTGCTGGGGAGCTGCTCTAAAGCGCAGCCAGTGCAGGATCATTTGCCTGGGTCTACAGAGAGCCTGAGACAATGGATCTGACAGAGTGGAACTGCTCCAGGCTTTTCCATGGGTGTTCACCTCCAGCTCCACTGCTCTTGAGAAACCCACCAAACCCACCCCTCAGCATGGGGCTCTGTGTGCAGGAGATTGGGGAAGAGCACAACTGTCTCCACCCCCTCACACAAGCAGATACTATCTGGTGGGCAAGTGAGGACTAGGGGGACCACTGCTGTCACTCCATGGGGCCAGAGTCAAAGGGGCAGAGCCCCATGCATGGCCCCTGAGTGTTTGAACCCAGCCCTGAGAGATGGCAGAGATTTATGGGACTAAATGTGCCTCTTTCTCTCCAGGCTCCAGGGAATAGCCCTGCTCAAAGCAGTGACTCCTGCTGGGATCAACCCCAACTGCTGTAGAGGGAGAGGCAGGGAGCACCCCGTCTCTCATGGACAATTCTGCACTGACCTTCATGTCAGGGAGTTTCCCAGTGATCTAGAGGCTGGGTGGAGACCTTCACCAGCAGGTTTATTTCATTCTCTTATCTAAACATAACCATGGAGGCTCTCATAATCCATGGCAATGTCTCACCTGCTGAGATCTTTGTCTCAACGATACCTTGTGGCAGTGAGTTCTCCAGTTCAACTGTGTGTTCAGCTGTGCTGGGCAGAGGCCACCTTGGACACTGTTCAGAACAGGGGGAATGGCTAGGCAAAGGAAGGAGGAGAGTGAGAGAGGACGGAAGTGATGACCAGGGCTTGCTAATGAGCAGAAGCAGGGGAAATAGTCTTTTGCTCAGAGATGGGGGTAGGGGAAAGGAAGCAGGAGTGGGTGGACTGTTCCATGGGCCTGGGACCAGGTCAAAGGAGTGGGGCTGAGAAAGAAAGGAACTAGTAGTCAAAGGGGTTTAAGCAGGGATCTCCGAGGAAGCTGAGTCAGGAACTCTGGGTGGAGGAATTGGCTCAATGATCCTCTCTTCCAAGTAAAACCCAACAGTGATGTCATGGACAATGTCCACTTTCCTGATTGAAAGATTTTTTCAGTAATGTTTTGATTTCTGACATTTCAAAACATCGGTACTTTTAGCATTTTTTACCTAACGTAAGTCTACATTGAAATAAGAAAGAAGGCCCATGTAAGGCACTTTAGCACATAACTGGCAGTACAAAAAATAAAGTTGACAATAATAATTCAAAATGGAAACCACTGTTTAAAATGTTCCCAATGTAAAATAAAAACATTTAATTGAAAATGACATTTTCCCACAAAAAAATAAAATAAAATTGATGTTAGTGAAACTGTTTGTTTTGTTGAGAATATTTTTTTGGTCCAAGATTTCTGACCACTTCAGCCATCTAACAGCTAAAGGTTCTGACTGGAACCTGTTCATCATTTGCTTACAGTCAATTAGATGTACTTCAGTGCATTGTTGGGTCAGGCTATAGTGATTAGCATCTTGAGGAACTGAACATGTTAGAAACCCTCAGGGTTAGATTCACAAGAGACCTGAGGTGCCAGCTGCCACTTTAGGCACTGGGGCTGGACTCACAAAGAAACATAACTTTGCAATGCTGAGTGGTCCCCACAGCTAAGTGTTAGGTACCTAGAAAATCATTGGGGTTCAAAAGCCTGCACCTAGTGCTCAACGAATAGGGGATGATGGCACCTCAGAATGGGATCCATAAACACCAATGCACTTGGCAGCTCCTCGGTTAAGGTGGCCAATGGGAGATGCAGTGTGCTAAGTCCTGCCCCTCTCTCAGAGGTAGGCACCTAAGCGCAGGCTGCAGGGAGGCGTGTCCCGCTGCTGGGGATTCCCAGCTCTGACCCCTCTCTTGGAGTTAGGGGCTTAGGCCATGTTAGGGGCGAAGCAGGAGCTCCCTCACAACCATTAGCTCCCTCGCAACCAATGGGGCATCATTTGGGGAGTGGAGACCCTAGATGCACATCCCCACTTCTGTCTCCCACATCCCAGGTGAATGCGTGACCATGTGGCTAAGAGCTACAAGGAAAGTACTCCTGCTCCATCATTCTGTGTGACATGCCTATGGGGTCCCACTCCGGTAGGCAAACTCTGGGCAGACTTACTGCATTGACCATGCAGCCGAGTTAGGGGATGAACGTCTGTTGTTCCCTGGCTCATGGATTGCTCTGGGGCTTAGGTATCTCTCCCCTCTACCCCCCATCTTCCTGCATTGACTCCCAAAAAGGGATCACAGTTGGGAATCCCAAACAGAGGGAGGCACCTCCCTGCAGCTCAGACTTAGGTGCCAAATTCCTTAAGGGAGGCAGGGCTTTCTGCATGCCTCTTTTCCTGGCATCTCCCCCTGCCTAGCTTGGGCGAGAAGCCGCCTTTGCAATGCCTACATCCCTCTGTGAATCTGGCCCTTGCAGCCTGCTCAGGCTGGCTGGGTCACCCAGCGTGTCAGGGACACTCCCCTTTGCAATCAAGAACCTCCCCACTCCCCATTGCATAATGTTATCACTCCCAGAATGTGACTGGACAATAATAGGTGACTGGGCTGGATTAGAACCAGTGCTTGGAGGCTTTCCATTGGCCAAGATGCCTGTCACTCTCAGTGACCTCGGAGAAGGTGGATGGAAAGAGGAGGTGAAGGCAGCACAGCCAAGATGGGGAAATGGGAAGCTGGATGCTCCTTTCCCACGGGGGGATAGACAAGCCAAGGGATCCCCCCTCCCCAAGGCACTCAGCAGTCAGGCTGCCCCAGTGGATCTTGCCTTCAGAATCAGGGGTACAGGGATCCCATGTCAGGCCTGCCCCTTCTCCCAGGAGCCAGTGGCCAACTCCCTCATGTGGGTGCCAGTGACCAGCACTCCCCATGATCCCCCCCTTGCCTCAAGGGGCTTGTAGTGAGGGCTCTGCAAATCTCCCTGAAATTAACGTGGAAATGTTGGTCAGTCGGAGTCTGACTGTGATCTCGTTCACACTGGGCTTACCCTCTTTGATACCTGCCAACTCCAGCAGAGATACTAATGGTCTACACCAGGGGTTCTCAGCCTTTCTCTTTTGATGTCCCGCCCCAACAGGCTATAAAAACTCCACGGCCCACTTGTGCCACAACAACTGTTTTTCCACATATAAAAGCCAGGGCTGGTGTTAGAGGGTAGCAAAGATGGCAACTGACCAGGGCCCTACGCCACAGGGGGCACCCAAAGCTAAGTTGCTCAGGCTTCGGCTTCAGCCCTGGGTGGTGGGATTCAGGGTCCCGGGCTGCACTCCAGCGCAGCAGGGCTTTGGCTTTCTGTCCTAGGCCTTAGTGAGTCTAGCTCTGACCATGCTTGGCAGACCCCCTGAAACCTGCCTGCAGCCCCCCAGGGAGCCCAAACCCTAGTTGAGAACCACTGCTGTAGATGAGGGGTTCTCAAACTTTTTCTTTCTGAGCACCACCCCCCAAACATGTTATAAAAATTCCACGGCCCACCTGTGCCACAACAACTGGTTTTTTCTGCTTATAGAAGCCAGGACTGGCATTAGAGGGCCACAAGCAGGGCAATTGCCTGAGTCTCCATGCCACAGGGAGCACCACAAAGTTAAGTTGTTCAAGGCTTTGGCTTCAGCCTCTGGTGGTGGGGCTCAAGGCCCCAGGCTTCAGCCCCATACAGCAGTGCTTCAGCTTTCTGCCCTGGGCCCCAGTGAGTCTAACACTGGCCCTGCTTGGTGGACCCCCTGAAACCTGTTTGAGGCCCCCCAAGAGGCCCCAGGCCCCTGGTTGAGAACCACTGGTCTACAGCATTGAGGGATCAGTCTTAGGCCCATTCATTGATGCTTCCTGAAGCTCATTCACCTAATCCTCCTGGGCATGAATGACTTTGACTTTAATGGAGTTTCTCCTGATTTACACCATATTGGGTGAGAGCAAAATCAAACTGACTCACTCCCGCTTTCCAATGTGTCACATATAGCACCCTGCCCAACACATCTTGGGCTTTATTGTTTATTGCCTGGCATGTTGGGCAATTGCTTATATTTGTGCAAAATTAAATGCAAAGTGGGTGTCAGACGCTACCTTTCTAGTGCAGCAGAGTTTCACACTCACTTGGCACAGATGTAAATGGCTCGGAATGAATTGAGCCATTCATAGGAAGTCAAATATCAGTGTTAGTCTGGATCTGTAAAAAGCAACAGAGAGTCCTGTGGCACCTTTAAGACTAACAGATGTACTGGAGCAGAAGCTTTCATGGGCGCCTGACAAAGTGAGTATTCACCCACGAAAGCTTATGCTCCAATACATCTGTCAGTCTTAAAGGTGCCACAGGACTCTGTTGCTTATTCATAGGAAGGACATTCACATTGTGATCTCTCTCCATAATTTTTGTGTAGAGGACAGGAATTATTGTCTTTACACTCTCTCTCTCCCCCATGCAGCCTCCAAGGAAAATCCAGACAATCCACCCTCTTAGGCTGAGTGTTAACAACAAAGAAAAGAACTGAACACAAATATTCTCTCCAGATAAAATTATGAGATGCTTCATGGGACCTACATCCCAACGGACTGTAATGAGCATTAATATAGGACCTTGCATAGGAGCAAAGACAATTTATCACTCTTCTCACCTCTGCAATCACTCATTGACGTGACTCCTTTGTCAGAAGCAAATGAAGGTGCATGTGCATCTATTCAGGGACTTCACATTTTTTACCTACTTTATAATAATTCATGGGTTGCAAAGCAGAACAGACAACCCGGGATATTCGCATCAACAGCAAGTTATTTAATTTTCCTGGTATGGTTTCATATTCATTAGGGGCGCTGAGGGATTTTCAAAGAGATATTGGATCCCAACTGTCATTGAATATTAACATGGATTGAAGTGGTTCTTGTTGATATTCCTGGATTCAGGGTTTCTTAATTAAAGTGATAATGAATCGCAGAGATCTGGGAGGTCTGATAGATAGATAGATAGATTGATAGATAGATAGATGTGTTGTTTAGAGAGAGAAAAACTGAATAAAATATAGTTTAAAAATGCCATCATTACAACGAATTATATTTGCTAAGATTTTTTTTCTTCCTGTACCAGATTCCAGTGTTTTCTTATTCATGTGAACAGCTCATTGTGACCTGGCTTTTGCCTCAGCACTTTGCTTCAGTAATCAGTAGAACTTGTAAATATAATGGAAACTTGGGCTGATGCTGAAGTTTTCAAAAGTAGAAGGGACATACAGAGTCCATTCATCCCAGGGATTATTGGCAAATTTTGACTTTTTAATGCAAAAAAACCCAACAACTTCAAAATGTTTTGTTCAAAAAAATCAGTTGGTCAATAAATCGCTCCCCTCCCACACTGGAAAGCAGTCACATGGCACAATAAATATATAATAAATAAACAAATAAAATAAAATATTTATTCAAAAATCCAGTTTTCCATCATAACAAATGTTGTGGAGGGAAATTTTTGACCTTCCTTACCAATCTTCCTGAAGTGAAGCTGGATTTTCAGAAGATCTCAGCTCCCATTATAGGTGCCTAAGTGAAGTGACAGATCTTTTCAAAGAGCAGAGCAGCAAGAACCTCCTCCTGAGAATGGTAAATTCCTTTGACGATCTGGTTTCATTCTTTGTGAGGTTAAAAAGTAGTTGTCAGGTGCTGATCTTTTTCGAAAATCAGACCAAGAGTATTTTTTGTGATCCGGTAGCTCAGCAGTTAGAAAACTAAGCTTCTAAACCTGAGCTGAGAGCTTGAATCTCAGTTGACCATCATCAGTTATTCTTCTTTTGAGATCTCCCAGAAATGTACAAGAATTACACTTGATCAGAAATTCTGTCAGTTTTCTTCTTTTAGCAGAAAAATTTTCTATCTAGCAAAAGTTTTTGTGGAAACTGTTATCTGTCCCCCAAAATTTTCAGTTTTTTGCAAGGGAAATAGAACAACTTCAGCCAAGAACAGAAAATATTTGAATCGGAGGGAAGGGTGTCAGAAAAAGCATTTCACTTACAAAAATCAAAATGTTTTGGGACTTTATTGGATGACATGTCACAAGTTTCCACTGAAAATTAAAAAAAAAAAGAAAAGAACAGAAAAGAAAAGTACGTTTTTGCCATTAATTTTTTTTCATGGCAGTAAGAGGAAACACCTTCTGACCAGGTCTAGGAAGAACCTGTATAGAACCTAAGTTATAATAAAAGGTGGCAGAACACATATTAATATGGTTGGACAATGCTGATGTGTCCTCCGTACTCAGAGAAAGAGTAACGACTGGCCAGGGTGGTGTATTGACAGGACAAGCTATCATTCTAAGTTTGTGAGGGGTTTCCTGCTACTAATAGCAGACTAGGGAAATCTGTAAGGAAGTGTGTAGCTTCGGCATTCAGTTTACATAGAGCCAGACTAGGGTAAAATAGGGTGAGTTGTGTTTCTCTCCTTAGGAAGCAGCCTGCTTTCTCTCTCTCTTGTTTTAGGTTCTTCTGTGTTATTCTCAGAAATGAATGTAGTGTTATATTGCTGCTTTCCAGCAAGAGTATTTAATGTTTTTTATTTAACTTCCTTATGCATAACAGACAGCAGTGTCACAACCTTCCTCTACATACAAAGTGACGTAGGATTTATGAATTGGGAAAAGATGTTTGTTTTAGCTCTCTTCATTCTAACTGCATTTTTCTGATGTCTCTTCCTTATCTTTCTCATTCTTGCCAGATAGGATATGACCAACCAAACCTCTGTGACTGAATTCCGTCTCCTGGGATTTTCAGTCATCACTGAGCTGCAGATCTTGCACTTTCTTGTGTTCCTGTTTGCTTACATGGCCGCCTTCATGGGGAATTTCCTCATCATTGTCCTTGTGACCTTCAACCATCACCTCCACAGCCCCATGTACTTCTTCCTCAAGAACATGTCATTCTTAGACCTCTGCTACATCTCTGCCACCGTCCTCAAATCCATGGTGAATGCCATCATGCACTGCCACTCCATTTCTTTCCACAGCTGCTTCCTGCAGTTGTTTTTCTTCATCATGTTTGGGACAGCAGGTTTGGCCTTGCTGACAGTCATGGCATATGACCGCTACCTGGCCATCTGCAGCCCCCTGAGATACAGGACAGTCATGAACACCAGAGCATGTGTCCAGATGGCTGCAGGGTCCTGGCTTAGTGGAGCACTGTATTCAGTGTTGCACGTGGGTAACTCATTCAGTTTACCTTTCTGTGGGTCCAGGGCTGGCTTTAGGCCGATTCGCCCGATTCCTGGGAATCGGGCCCCGCGCCTAAGAGGGCCCTGGGCTTTAGAGGCGCCTTTTAAATTTTTTTACTTACTCTGGCTGCAGTCTGCTCCGGGTCTTCCATGGCCCCGCTTCCCTGACCAAAGCACCAGGGGAGCGTGGCTGCCCGACAGCCCCGCTCTCTCAGCTGGAGCTCCGGCCGGAGCACGACAAGCCCCGCGGCCCCGGCTGGAGCCCCATCCAGAGCTCGACAAGCCCCATGCCCTGGCTGGAGCTCCGGGACCTTTAAATAGCTCCCAGAGCCCTGGGGTAGCAGAGGGCTCTGCAGGCTATTTAAAGGGCCAGGGCTCCAGCTGCCTCTACCACCCTGGTCCTTTAAATTGCCGCTGGAGCCCCGTCAGCCCCATGCATTCCCCAGGGCTCCCACGGCTATTTAAAAGGTCCGGGGCGGGGTAGAAGCAGGGGATCCCCGGGCCTTTTAAATAGCCCCCAGAGCCCTGGGATAGTGAGGGGCTTGGGGGCTTTTTAAAGGGCCGGGGCTCCAGCTGCCTCTGCTGCACCCCCTGCCCTGCCCACACCAGCCCCACCCACCGCTGCCTGCAGCCAGTTCTGTACCCCTGCCCACAGCCAGCCCCTACCAAACCCCCTTCCCTGTCTCCAGCCAACCCCTGCCACACACCCCTGCCTGCACCAGCCCTGCACTGCCCACCCTGCCCTGTCTCCAGCCAACCCCTGTTGCACCCCCTGCCTGAAGCCAGCCAGTCCCATACTCCTGTCTCCAGCCCTGCCAACCCCTGCTGCACCCCCTTGTGGCCCTGCCTGAAGCCAGCCTGCCCCACACTCCCCTATCTCCTGCCAGCCCCGCACCCCTTGCCCTGCCTGCAGCCAGACCCTACTTCCAGTCAGCCCCTGTTCTGCCTCGAACCAGCCCCATGTCCACTGCTGCCCTGCAGTTCCCAGGCTAGTAACCCGCACACCTGCTTCAATGAAGGGGGTAAGAAGCAGCAGGGACCCACACATGTGCACACCCCCAGGGAGTGGCGGGGACCCACACATGTGAAACGGCAGTCATTAATAACCAATCAACAGCGCATATGATGCAATGTACATAATATACAATTTTATTATTTATATAGTTATGGAAAGTAAATAATACATGGAAGAAATGGAAGGCTTTTTTTTACACTTTTTTCTTTTTAAGTCATCCCTGCCAGGGCCCTGCCGAAAGTGTTCGAATTGGGCCCCGCACTTCCTAAAGCCGGCCCTGTGTGGGCCCAACTTTGTCCACCAGTTCTTCTGCGACCTTCCACCCCTCCTGCAGCTCTCTTGCTCTGACACGCAGCCCAACAAGGTCCACAACATTGTCTTAGCCCTCTGCTATGGCTTTATCTGCTTCACCTTAATCTTTGTGTCCTACATTCACATTTTCAATAGCGTAGTGAGAATCCCCTCTGCAGAGGGCAGGAATAAAGCCTTTTCCACATGTCTGCCCCACCTGATTGTAGTCTCCTTGTTCATCAGCATTGGATTCTTCATGTATATGAAGCAAAACTCTAGGGCCCCGTCCACTCAAGACATGGTGGTGCCTGCGCTCTGTGCTATTGTACCACCGATACTTAACCATATTATCTACAGCCTCAGGAATAAGGAGATAAAAGCAGCGCTGAGAAAAGTGAAAAGGCAAGGGTGGAATATGGCCACATATTTCTGATGATCTGCTAAAAAAAATTCAGAAAAGCATAACAGAAGGTACCCAGATCCTATAGCAATGAAAGAAAAAATAAATAGCTGAGGTTGGGTTTATTAGATAGATAGATAGATTCAGGGTGTATCAAAGTTTATATTTCTCTCCATATGTCAGCAAATATATATTTCTTCTATTTTATCTTACTCCTAGTGATGCTCAGAAAGAGTCCTGGAAATATTTTTTCTTATGTAAAATTTAGACTTTTCTTAGACAATCTCAAAACCAGTGTGTGACCTTCAGTAAGTCATTTGAATCTCCCTGTGCCCCAGTTCCCCTTATGTAATATGCAGGTGATTGGGACCAATGGTCAAAATTTCAGGAGAAAAAAAAATGATAGAAGGGAAATGGAGAGGATAATGGAAATGGGGTATTTTGTCTTGATCTGTAGGCAGCCAACTCCCTGGCTCCCCAGGCGGTTGCCTTCAAGATCGATCTGATTTCCCTGGTGTGCATCCTGGCTCCCAGAAGCCTTCTCCACCTATGTCTCATATATAAGGCTATGTTTTAGTCATGAGTATTTTTAGTAAAAGTGATGGACAGGTCATGGGCAGTAAACAAAAATTCATGGTCCTTGACCTGTCATGACTTTTAGACTCTTAGACTCATAGACTCATAGGTCAGAAGGGACCAATATGATCATCTAGTCTGACCTCCTGCACAAGGCAGGCCACAGAACCCTACCCATCCACTTTTATAACAACCCCTAACCCAGGACTGAGTTATTGAAATCATCAAAATTAGTCTGAAGACCTCAAGCTGCAGAGAATCCACCAGCAAGCGACCCATGCCCCACGCTGCAGGGGAAGGCGAAAAACCTCCAGGGCCCCTGCCAATCCGCCCTGGAGGAAAATTCCTTCCCGACCACAAATATGGCGATCAGCTAAACCCTAAGCATGTGGGCAAGACTCACCAGCCCGCACCCAAGAAGGAATTCTCTGCAGTAACTCAGTTCCCATCCCATCCAACATCTCCCCGCAGACCATTGAGCAGACCTATCTGGTGATAATCCAAGATCAATTGCCCAAATTAACTATCCTATCATAACATCCCCTCCATATACTTATCAAGATTAGTTTTAAAGCCAGAAAAGTCTTTTGCCCCCACTACTTCCCTCGGAAGGCTGTTCCAGAACTGCACTCCCCTAATGGTTAGAAACCTTCATCTAATTTCAAGTCTAAACTTCCTTATATCCAGTTTGTACCCATTCGTCCTCGTGCCTACATTAGTACTAAACTTAAATAATTCCTCTCCCTCCCTAACGTTAACCCCCCTGATATATTTATATAGAGCAAGCATATCCCCCCGCAGCCTTCTTTTGGCCAGGCTAAACAAGCCAAGCTCTTTGAGTCTCCTTTCATAAGGCAGGTTTTCCATTCCTCGGATCATCCTAGTAGCCCGTCTCTGGACCTTTTCCAGTTTGAATTCATTTTACTATATATCCCTGACTAAAACTTGCAGGGGGCTGCACGGGTGCACTGTGGGTGCTGGGGGAGGGCAGTCAAGGTGCTGGGAGGCAGGTGGGCAGCAGCACGCAGGCCGTGTTGCCACTGGTGCTAGGGGGGTTGGCGGGGCTCCCTACCTGGCTCCATGCCTCTCCCCCCTCCCAGCAGCAGTAGATTTTGGGTATGGGAGAGGGCAAGGGGTTGGGGCATGGGACGGGGTGAGGCAGGTTCTGGGCGGTGCTTGCCGGGGGGCTCCCTCACTCAGCTGCTAGACAGAGATGTGGCAGCACTCATTGGCCACGCAGGCCAATCCCAGTTGTGAGCCTAACTGCAGGAAAGTGGATACAGCTTCATAAACAGTTATTATAACCTATAGCAGCAAATGTTGATGGGAAAAGGTACTAAAAGACAGAGAGACTGGACTAGTCTGAAGAAAAAGGCCGCCTGATATAATCAAGGACTGTGTTAAGATTGCATGCCTGGTACACAGGGTAAGTGTGGGACTGGAAATCAATTGGTGTGTCGGAAATTAGTTCTAAATGATGGACACAATAATTAGGGGATCTCTTTATCTCTTTATATTTTCTGGTCCTTAAAAAGAGACTTCAGAGGGAAAATTGAGGAATGGGGGACACAGATATGGAATCTGGCTGACTGAAAGACAAGGAAAGGGGAAGGAGTGAGCTTCACAGTCTTGGCTGCCACCTCCACCGTCTGCTGGGATCCCAGTGTCCACCGTGACACTATTGGGCCTTTGTCATCCTAATCGTGAGAGATGTTCTCATCAGACCAGGCCAGAGAGAGGGATTCAGATGATATCGCCCATTCAACTGACTCCAGCTCAAGCTCAACCACTACCCGAGATGGGAGACTTTGCCGTTCCCCCCCACTCATATGCCCTTTTCCTTCCCCACCTTTTTCCTTTTCTTTTTCTCCCTCTCCTTTTTCCTTCTGTCTATTAAAAGTCTGGCTTAGCTGGCCAAGATGGCATCTTCTGCCACATTTCTGTAAGCTTTTGGCCAAAGAGGCAGCTAAAAGCAATGTCCAAAACAGCCTAAGAACATAAGAACGGCCATACTAGGTCAGACCACAAGTCCATCTAGCTCAGTATCCTGTCTTCTGACACTGGCTAATGCCAGGTGCTTCAGAGGGAATGAACAGAACAGGTAATCACAAGAGATCCGCCCCCTGCTGCCCATTCCCAGCCTCTGGAAAACATCCTGGCTAATAGCCATTGAGGGACCTATCCTCTATGAACTTATCTGGTTCTTTTCTGAACCCTGATATAGTCACGTTACACAGAGCAGAGCCCTGCAACCCCATGGCCTCACTCTCCCATCGGAGCCTCGCAACCTCGCGGCACCGTTACCTCAGCCAGAGCACCTCAACCCCACAGCCCTGCTCTCCCGGCCAGAGCCCTGCAACCCCTCTACCCTGGACAGAGGCCCTCAATCCTGCTGCCCCACTCTCCCGGCCGGAGCCCGGAGGCCCTGATACTCCGGTTAGAGCCCCCCAGTAACCGGATCCCCGCTCTCCACGCCAGAACCCCGCAACTCAGCAGTCCCACTACCCTGGTGGCAGTGCGTCAGGTCCCGCAGCCCCGCTACACCGACAAGAGCCCTGCAACCCTGCGACCCCCCTCTCCCGGCTGGAGGCAACCCTGCAGCCCCGCTCTCCCTACCGAAGTCTGGCAACCCCGTGGTCCCGCTACCCTGGCCGGAGCCCCGCAACCCTGCTTTCCCAGCGGAGCCTCGCAACTCCGCATCCCTACTCCTTTGGCTGGAGACCCGCAATCCCACTGTCCCGTTATCCCAGCTGGAGCCCAGAGGCCCCACTACCTCAGCTAGAGCCCCACAACACTGGAGACCCGCTCTCCCAGCCAGAGTCCCGCAACCCCACAGCCCCACTCTCCCGCCCGGAGATCCACAATGCCACGGCCCCGCTCCTCCGGCCAGAGCCCCTCAACCCCGCATCCCTGCTCCATCGGCCAGAGCCCCGCAAACCCACGGCCCCACTACCCGGCCAGAGCCGGGAGGCCCCACTACCAGGCTAGAACCCCGCAACCCCGTAGCCCCGCTTTCCTGGCCAGAGCAATGCAACCTCGTAGTCCCGCTCTCCAGGCCGGAGCCCTGCAACCCTATGGTTCTAATCCCCCAGCCAGACCACTGCAACCCCGCAGTCCCGCTACCTCGGTGGCAGCGCGGCAGGTCCCACTGCTCCACTACATCGACCCGAGCCCTGCAAACCCACGGGCCTCGTCACCCAGCCGGAGCTCAGAGGCCTTGCTATCCCGGCTAGAGCCCCGCTGCCCCAGCCAGAGCCCCTCAAACCCGCCGGCCTGCACCTTCAGCCGGAGCTCAGCAACCCTGCTGTCCCGCTCTCCCAGCCGGAGCCTGGAGGTCCCCGCTACCCAGGCTAGTGTCCCTCAACCCTGTAGCCCCGCTCTCCTGGCCAGAGCCCCGCAACCCCGGAGCCCTGCTACCCCGGCCAGGAGCCCCTCACACCTGCAGCCCCGCTCTCCCGGCTGGAACTCTGCAACAAGGTAGCCCGGTCTCCCGGCCAGAGCCCTGCAACCCCGTGGCCCCGCTACCTCTGCCCAGCACCGCAAATCCCGCAGTCCCGCTACCCCCGTCTGGAGCACCACAACCCCGCTGCCCCGCTTTCCCGGCTGGAGCCCAGAGGCCCCGCAACCGCGTAGCCCAGCTCTCCCGGCCGGAGCTTCCCAACCAATCACGGCCTACTACCCCGGCCGAGGGCGGAAACTCCCACGGTCCAGCTACCACGGCTGAGCACCGCAACCCCGCAGCCTCGCTACCCCGGCCAGAGCCCCTCAACCCCGCATACCTGCTCCTTCGGCTGGAGCCCAGCAACCCCGCGATTCCGCTCTACCGGCCGGAGCCCGAAGGCCCCGCTACCCTGGCTAGAGCCCCGCAACCCGCAACCCGTAGCCCCACAACCCCGCAATCCGGAGAGTACATGCCCCATGAATCGGGCCCTGCACTGGTTAAAGCCAGCCCTGGAGCTGGGAATAGGTTTAAGTCTCTGATCCCGTTTAGGGTTTCTCTGTAGGAACAATTTGTTCACAGCCAGCTGGTGAAGGAAATGACTCTGCTCCAACCCGCTGCAGTCTAACTGTCCCTACACACCCTGCTGACATGCAGTAACAGTTGATTACAGCACTTTGATCTAGTGCTCTTTGAAACAGAACAAGATCAGCAGGGTCACATGGACAGTTAGCCCACTGGCTAGTGCAGTGTCGATTCACATCCCAGCTTGCCGCAAATTAAATGTTCATGTACACAAGCCCATAGTCCTTTACATCCCAGCCAAGCCTGCCCAAGGAGGGGAGCAGAGAGCGCTCATCTATAGTGTGGATCCCTGGCTGCTAGGAACTGCAGAGAGACCCAGCAACTCAGGAAATCCAACAAATAGACATGGAAATGGCCACTGGATAATACAGAGATTGATTAACAGATAATGACCCATGATTCCTCAGTTCTGGAGCATCAAAGCCTTCACAAGTTGGGAAAAAATCCACAAAAACTGTCACAGTAAGTTTGCTTTTTCAGTTACATATGATACAGTTTTAACATGTAGAACAAATTTTAGAATATATATATATAACAAGAGAGGCTTCTTAAGACTTGCTATCAATCCTCTAAAACATACTGAACATGAGAGATTTTTTTTAAGCAGACAAACAATTGATTTTTCAAGAAGTCCCCAAAATCCCTAAATTGTGGGGTTTTTGCAACCAAGAACCAAACCTATTCAGCCACAAATGGCTGAAAACTGAACATTTTCAACAATCACTCCCCCCACTCCCAAAAGGAGTTTTATTTTTTCTGCATATCTAGAAAAAACAGAAATCCTATTTTTGCTTTACATATCTAGATCCATAGATATGCAAAAATAGGATATATATGCAAAAATAGATGTAGATGTAATTGTATATACATACACACAGAGTGGGTAGCTGAGACTTATTTGGAAAAATTGTTGGCTTGAAAACCCGATTTTGCTTTCAAATGAATTTAAAGAGAAAATTTCTGGCCACCTCACCCCATATTGGAAACATAGCATTAAGTTCGGTTGTGGAACACTAATATTGTCCACTGATGCCATAATTTCAAAACCATTCATTTTATTGCAGCCATTTTCATTTTGATTTCACAGAGAAGCTGCAGAATGGCAAAGCTGAGTAGCAGCAAAGCTAAGAGCCCAGAGAATATGTTCTATACACGCTTTTACAGTCAAGGTCAAAGTTGAACCAGGCAGCCAAAGTTTGACCCTGCCTGGGAACATACAAGGGGTAGTGGGTCTAGAAACCAGATCTCGTGGTGTAGCTTCATAGCCACTGTGCAGCACTGCCACCAGTGGAGTACAAAATACTGTAAGTGAGTGCAGAGAACATACACATGGTAAGACATAGACTATCCCCCACAGAGCTCCCTGTCCTAGTGGACCAGGCAGAAAAAGGGAGGGAGGGGCAACAGAGTCACAGGGAGGGGAAGTGACTGGCCCAAGCTCACACAGCAGGTCAGTTTAAGATTCAAGAAAAGAATCCAAAGAATGTCTTGTAATATCAATAGCTCTTCTCCTTCCCTGGTGTCTACTCCTTGCTGTATTCACAGAAGGCCTCAACGTTTCCAGGCAAAACAAGCTGAACTCTTTTAGCCACCTCTTGTAAAACAGGCTCCCCATTGCTGCAATAGGACAACTGTCATTCCTAGGACTCATTAATTCGGGATGTAATTTTATTCCATTTTTATGCTGCATTGCATTGAGCCCCATCTTGGAACAGATCCTCAGATGGCGGGAATGGACAACGCTCCATTGACTGTAAGAGAACTAGGGCAATTAACACTAGTGATAATGCATCTGACAAGTGATCTGATTGTCAGAGGTCAGGAACACTCTAATCCTAACCCTTGTCCTTCCCTTCACAGAGGCAGCACACAATGAACTGTGAAGGAAAATGTCCAACCATTTATATAATTGTATATACATACAAATTGTATATACATACAAATGTCCAACCATGTATATAATTTATATAATTGTATATACATACAAATGTCCAACCGTGTATATAATTGTATATACATACAAGTTATATATACATACAAATGTCCAACCATGTATATAATTGTATATACATACACACAGAGGGTGTAGCTGAGACCACCGTGACCAAGTTCCGTCTCCTGGGACTCTCTGAAACAAATATCAACAAATATAAAACCTCAAATTCTCCTTTCCTAGGCAGAGCTTTTTTACCCCAAAAGGAGACGAACCAAAGGTTCCATGAAGTCCATTAGAGACCTTACTATAGCTATTGATTTTGTGTGCAAGGTGCTTAGGTAGCATGATGATGGGTGGCACTATAAAGCCCTAAAATAGATAGATAGATAGATAGATAGATGCCAATTTTTCTCTTCATGATTCTCTCTGTCTATTTGGTCAGATCATGCAGTTTCAACAGAGGTGAAGCTGTTTATGGGAATGTGTCAATTTCCTCAAAGCATTGAATGGAAACCAGGTGTAGGAGAAGGAGAAAGCCCTTACACCAGGCTCCATGTTTCAGGCTAAAGCCTAAATAAAAGTCATACCCTGCTGATGTAAAGCCAAGCTAGCAAGAGTCAGGCTCTGAGCAAAAATCAGGCCTTGTTACAAAGCAGAGGTCTGCTTGCAGAGTCACTGTCTGGTACGTGAATTTGGCAAGAGTAGGACTAGTGCTGCAAAAACAGAAACACTCCAAAGAAGTGCTTTGCACAGTAAACGCACCCCAGAAGGAAAGTAGCAATACACCCCGATATCAGGCATGGTATAAACACACTCCCTGAAGGTGATACAGGGCCACACCAACACCTCCTAAGGATAAGGTCACGATGACAGGATGATGGATAGAGATGTTTTGATCGAACCAACAGGTACAAGGTAAAGGGTGGTAACTAAATATGTCAGAAGGGCTATATGTAACTTGTTTGTATCAATGTATAGAAGACGGGTTACAGAGGTGGTGTCTTTGTCTGGCTGAGGGGGGAGAAGGCGGCCCATTGTAATGGGCATACATGTCTTAGTATCCCTGTACAATCTATGGGGTGCTATTATTGTTCTTCATTGACAATAAACCTGGCCAAGTGCCTTGGCCTCTGAACTGAGTCTGTGGTCTTCTAGGGCAGTTCGATCAGAGCCTGCCATACTGACTACTTGCCCAGAGCTAATGCAGCACGCAGAAAGAAGGAAACACCCCAATGGCCCCCTCCCTCAGGGAGTCCCCTGGGAAGGTAGATCAGCACTGTTTATTGCTAACACTGTTGCAAGCATCGCAAAGCATTTTGCGGAGGGACAAAGATGTGTGAGTGAAGAGTGGAAGTTTCCTTTGCAGAGTCCGAGAGGCTGAGGGGGAGAGAAAGAAGAAGAGCAGAAAACGGGTTAACTTGACACTGCAGCTAGCAAGCTCAGTCTGAATATAAGAAGCTGACTCCATCCTAAGGCCAGTTGCTACCTGCCAAGACAGAAGGGGGAAGTCCAACCCCCACCCCCACCCACACCCCAACCCCCACCCCCTGGACTAGCCGTGGGAAGGAGAGTTGTTGAAAGAAATGCAGGGGCCTGGGAAAGGAACGCGATGGCAAAGGCCAACCAGGAACAAACAGAACTGTCTCATGGACCTGAAGCTGATGTATTTTGGGGAAAGCGGAGGAAGCTGCGGAAGGCTGGCTTGAACTGGTACACAGAGCATGGAGAACAAAGGTTCCTGAAGGAAACGCACCCCAAAAGAACCCAGGACTTAAAAACCCTCCTGAGAGCTGAAGCAAATCAGAGAACACAGCAGATTCTTGGATGACCTGGGCCCAGGACAGCACTTCCATCCACCTTTTCCCCCCTTCTTCTGCTCTTCTTCTTACATTACACCCAGGCTTGGCCAGCTTTGGGTTGGGCATATGTGAATATGAAAGTGGGCTAGGACTTGGGGCATTAATGTTTTCTGCCTTCCTCTGAGTGATGTGGAAGCATTTCCAGCACTCTCCACTTTTATTTTATTATTTTGTCAATAAAGCTTTAAAAATTTAGACACTTGGTGTGTGCTTTGTCATCTCCTCCCCAAAAGATCCTGTAGCCCCAGCCTGAACAACTGTGGGCCCCGGGCAGATTAGTAATGAAAATCTATCACAAGAACACAGACATAGCCAACAACTGACAACACCAGACAGGAAGTCAGGCTATCTGGCTGGCCAGTGCGCCTCCCCCTGGGGTCCTGTCACTCCAGCTGCCAGCCAACCTGCTCCACAACTGCCTGGCTGCTAGGCTCACAAATCCTCAGCAGTCCACCTCACAGGGCACTTGGTAGGTGGGGCTTGCAGATAGCTGCCTCCCCAGGCTAAAGGGGAGAACGTGTGACTGCCCCATGCGTCTCCCCGGCCCCATGACCCCTCCTGCCCCCTGCACCCAGCCCGTGGCCACAGCTCTCTCCCCATCCCATTTTAATTGTGGGAAGATGAGGGAGGGAAGGCTTCTGCCTATGAGAGCCTGGTTGGGACACTCGCTTTCACATACACACATACACACTCACTTCACCAGGGAGAGCAGCGAAATGTTCCGGAGGGAGGCACAGGGAGAGAAGGACAGAGCCCCTCTCCTTCCCTGCCCCTGGCAGGCCAATCTCGGGTGGCACTTAACCCTCACATGCATCTGATGAAGTGGGTATTCACTCATGAATGCTCATGCTCCAAAATGTCTGTTAGTCTATAAGGTGCCACAGGACCCTTTGCTGCTTTTACAGATCTAGACTAACACGGCTACCCCTCTGATACTTAACCCTCATACCTCCCTTACACATTGCCTCTGGCAGGATGGAATTTCTGGAGAAAGAGCCAACAGAGCCAACAGCCCAAGTGTTCACGGCTTGGGGTGCTTTGAATTAGGGAAAACAGGGACTCTCACAGAACCCCCAACTGTTGGCTACAGAGTCACTATCTTTGTCCCAATGAGGAGTTAATTATTTAGACAAAGTTGAATGGTTCCAACAAGAAAAACTGGGGGAAAAGTCCAAGACTTTTTCCATCCTGATGTTTAGGACACTTGTCTGAAAGGAGGGAGAGCCAGGTTCAAGCCCTTGCTTCTGACATCTAGAGAAAGATCCCTCCTGGGGAGGCTAAAGGCATGTTTCTGGTGAGTGAGGGAAGACTGCACAGCTGCTTCCAGGGCTTCTATATGTTCTATTGAAAAAATTAAGACTTTAGACCCTTGGGCTAATCATCTGGCCATATAGGCTTAGGATGAGCAATGAAAAATAAAATACCAAGGGGCTTTTAGAAATCTTTCTGAATGAAGGCTGGGATATTTGAAAGGGTCTCCAGGATCTAGGTGGGTCATACGCATTTTTCAGTCAATGGGCACCTGATTCTTTTAAGCCACTCTGAGAACCCCTGGCACAGATCACAGCCTGGAGTAAGAATTCACTGTATTGTTCCAGACTCTGCAGCACCCACATCCCTCTATTCCCACTCTAATTGCACAAGATGCTGCAGGTCCCTCCACTGGGCCAACCCCGTTCCTGGTGACTTTCCATGAAAATGAATGGATATGAACCTAGGATAACTTTGGCCCATCCTGATAAGATGTTTTTCAGTAATTCCCCTGCTAATTCCCAATGGGGATAATCGCAGCTCTACACTTCTCATGGGGATTTCCTAGGAGATTCTCCTCTCAGTCTGATTGCTTTGGTTGCTATAAGTACCTGAATCCTATGGCTGATATGTCCCTTGAACACCATTCAGAAGCTTAATGCTGTGTCAAGGTCTGAAACTAGATTGTGCCCCAATAAGGAATCATTAGAAAGCAGGACAATCCCTGGCCTTAGCCGCCACTGGACCTGTGAAAGGATATGATGTCTCAGTTCATATCCCATTTCCATGTGACTGTTACAGACATATCAGAGCAGGAAGGGACAGGCTGGCTTGGGAGATAAGAGATGAAGCAGTTGCTTTCATTTCTAGACCAACTGTCCCAACCGAACCCCACTGAGCAGTGGTCAGATCCACAAAAGGATTTAGATACCTCTGTCAAAAATTTATATCCTCAAAACCTCTGCTCAGCTGCTGACTAACCCTGTAAGTGCCTATGTTTTTCTAGCTATAGACAATTACAGTCTCATGCTGCATGGATTTGCAGATGGTGACATAGTGGCCATATAAACCCAAGGTTTGTTTTATTAGGTTCATTTTGCAAATCACAGGCTTAATATTTCTGAAATTCAGGAGAACCCCAGGCCTTGGAAGTTAACAAGATAGAGATAGAGCCAGAATTGCAAAAGGACTTAGGCACCTAATTGTTCTAATAGGTGCCCAGTGGAATTTACAATTCACTTAAGCAGACTAGGTGCCTAACTGCTATTGAAAGTGAGCAGGACTTAGCCACCTAGCTCACATAGGAGCTTTGATAAAGCACACTAAGTGCCTGTCTCCATCTTAGGTGCCTAAACGACTTTGTAAACAGAGAAGCTGGGCTGGAATCAGGAAACACTGCAGGAGAACCTAAGACTTGTGCTATGCAGGAGTCAGACTAGAAGATCACGATGGTCCCTTTTTGGCATGGAAATTGATGAATCTGTTAGCATGTAGACCTGTTAGTCTGAGATAGAATTTTGGGTTTTGTTTGCCTGTTTGACTTTTGATACTTTTATATCCTTACTAATATGTGTGAACAAAGAACAAAGACACTGTGTGTTGCATTTCCCACAACCAGATGGGGCTTACAGTACAATGAGAAAAGATAAGGCATATAGTTAAAGTGATCCTGGGCATGGTGGGAGTGTAATATATGAGCATACTCTGGAAGGCTGCCTGGCTCCTCTCTTAAGCCAAGGTCAAGAAACCAATTAGGAGGGGCAAGGAGGAACGTTGGAGGGAGGCATAAGAAACACTAAAAGCCAAAGAGATGCCTGTTCCTGACCAAAGCATAACCTCACTCCTTAACTCTCCCATGGGATACAAAAGAGGTGGTACTGTAGACCCCATATTCAAGACCCTCCAAAATGAAATATGACCATAAATTGTACGAAGTGGGACTGATGGCATGCACTGCAGGCATATTTGGGCCTGTTAAAAAGGAGGGGACCAGGAACATGGGGACAAAGGCTCTTGCGGTGTCAGAGCTATGGACATGCTTGCTTGAAATTGACCCTAATAAACATTGGTCTTCTGCTTGCTATCTGCATGATAAGAACCAGGGGAAGGAGTGAAAGAAAATCCCCCAACAGAATCAATTAATCTTTGCCTCTGGACTTCTGCTTCTGAGCTGTGTAGGGCTCCAGAGAGTGACTCTCACAAGCCCTTCTGAAATAGACACAGAAAAATCCCATATCATAAGTCCTTTAATGCCAGCAAAGCTCAAAGCCAGCTACACACAGCTCGTCTACAGAGAGAAACAACTTTGGCACTAGCTCTGCAAGTTCAGTCTCAGAGTCCGTGTTGGCACTTTTGGAACTATAGCAGCAGAGCTAAGTTTCCATAAATGTGCCAGAATAACCCTGTAGCGTAGACACAACCAATAGTGAGGGATGGGGGGTTAATAGGAAAATCACCTAGCTGAGCAATGGCAGCTAGATTGAAGTATTCTTCCATCGACCTTACTATGTGTACACCTGGCTTAGCTTGTCATAGCTACATCGCTCAGATCTTTTCACACTCCGACCAGACATAGGTGTATTATAGCTGCCAGGGCACGTCTGGGGCACACACAGAGGGAGGCATATAGTTACCAGGAACTGGGGAAGAACTTCTCCATAGTTCTCTGCAGATGGGCTCTACTACCTCCTAATTTTTCAGGGCAGTTATACCCTTGTTACCCTCATTGTGTGTCATTCTGGTCCTTATCTATTTTCTCATTTTGGAACACACTTCTTATCTTAGGCTATTTCCAAGGTTCCCTGCTCCATTGGAACTTTCCAGCTCTCTCAACATCTGTTGGTGAGTCATTAAGTATGCCCTTCTAAGAGACATGTTGATTCATTTCACATCTTGTAGTTAGAACATTGCTAAGATATCTCTATAAAAGTTCTGAAAATATGCTAAGGGCTACTGCTTGGAAAAATTCCACTCTCTAAAGTTAGCTTCCTCTTAACTGTAAAGCATCATAGGACTCTTGCAAGCCTTAAAGTCTTTCTTGGCCTATCTTAAGTGTCAACACTCCCTTAAAGTCAATAGAGTGGCATCTATTTCCACCCTCTGGCAATCTGCTTCAAATATGTTTGATAATATGCAGTATACATATGGAACAAATTACAACCCCAACCCAACAATCTTAGGAACAATAGTTGTTCTATTGCAAATGATAGAGAGCCTATTTTGTGAGAGGACACTAAAAGAGTTAAGTTTGTTTAGCCTAGCAAAACACAGGCTGAGGCAAGATACGGTCGCTCTCCATAAACGCTTCTGAGGGACAAACCACCATTGAAGGAGAAGGGCTATTGAAGCTAAATGGCAATGTTGGTAGAAGAACAAATGGGGAGAAACTGTCCGTGGGTAATTCAGTCTGGAGATGAGAAGAAGATTTGCACACATCAGAGGAGGGAGGGTCGAGAAGAGCAATGGCCCAAACAGCCTACGTAGTTTTAAGATGGAGTTTGATAACTGTATTGCCAGGTTTGTATGATAGAGTTGCCAGTGATATCAAGGGATTGGATCTGATGACTCGGGTCATGCCAGTTGTATGTTCTTATGGTAAACAGCAGGCTCACAACTTGGCCAGGAAATTGAAATTTTAAACCACTGTTACAGCCTGATTCCCTCTTCCCATTGAAAACAGGACATGGGCGCGCCCAACATCCGAAGTGGCAGCTTGTCTGTGATGATTCCACCCAATGTCACGTCGTTGGCCTGCTGCTCGGCTGTGCACTGATTTATGGCACCTTCCACTGAACTTCGCTATCACACGCAATAATGGGCTGTTACCATCCCTCCGCTACTGCTGTGTTGTATCGTTTCCCTCTGTGCTGAGCGGGTCAGTTGCCCCCAGGAGACTTGGGTTCTATTCTTGGCTCTGCCACTGAGCTGTTGTGTGACCTTGGGCCAGTCCACTTCCCCTCTCCATGCCTCTGTTTTCCCTCCCTCCATCCCATTTCTCTGCCTTGTCTAGGAGGGCTGTGAGCCCTTTGAGGGATGGGCTGTTTCTGATTATGTATATGCTCCATCTTCAGCATTTGTGCTCAGCTAACAGCAGTGCTCTACACAGGATACAGTGCTAGACTGAAAAGCTCAGTTCTAGTTCTGTTAACCCCTTATTTGTCCTTGGGCAGGATATAGACAGACAGAAATTGTCTGCTTGGTTCAAATCTGTCCCTGACTGTAAAGGTGCCAGCATGTATAGAACAAATTCTGTGGGCTCTCAGCTTTGGTGCTTTGCAGTTTTGCCATCCTGCAGCTTCCCTGGAAAACTGAAATTAAAATGGATGTAATAGCATGAATGGGCTTGAAATTATATTATTGGACAATATTAGTGATCCCCAGTTTTGTGGAAAGCTAAGCTTCCAGTTAGGAGTGATCAGAAAGGTTCTGATTAAGCTGTTTTTTAAAAGGAAAATTGGGGTTTTGATTATATTTCCAGGTAAAGTCTCAGCTATCTTTCCCCTCCTCCAGCGTGTGTGTGTGTGTGTGTGGGTGTGTTGTGTGTGTGTGTGTGTGTGTGTGTGTGTGTGTGTGTGTGTGTGTGTGTGTGTGTGTCAGAAAAATTGAAAACCCATTTTGGGGGACTTTATGGCTGAAATTTACATTTTCATATGACCCACATTTGGGATCCTTTAAGCTAGATGTTGCTGAGACATAAGCTAGGAAAAAGGTTTCTAGGTGTTTTTTTTTGGGGCGGGGGTATTTTTGGTTTTGGTTTTTCCTTTTGGGGTTTTTTTTGTGCAGAACTAGAGGTCAAATAATTGATGTGATGCAGTTCAAAATGCTCTTGATCTGTTGACTTTTACAAAAGGTAATTCATAGCCTCCATAAAAATCTTTGGGGAGACTAAATTGAGAATGGTATTTTAGAAAATGTCCATTTTTAGTGTGCATGCACCAATGCAGAAAAATGACTAGAAAGTTTCCTTTCCCAGCAGTTTATATTCTTTAAAGCTTGACTCTTGTAGGTGTTCTAAAATATGATTTGCTGTAAAGTTTGGTGAGCCACTGGCAGGCATGGGGTAGCTTTAGTGATCTAAATCTGGGGTCATTTCTCTGCAGGTATCCTGTGTTTCTCCTACCCTTCCCCCAAAAAAACGTTTCCTTCTGCTGTCTTGCACTGTTAAACTGAGAGGTACTAAGGACTGGATGAATCACAGAACATGCTGAGATGGATACCTGTGAACTTACCCTTCGGTTAACATAACTAAGAGTAAATTAATCACAAGTCCCCACCCACCACAAAAGGAGTTTTGGACTTAGTGGCAGGTAGTTACTAAATTTGTGAAGCCTGGGTGGCAATTTTATTTTAGGAAGAAGGCCATAGAAGAAGAGGGTGCTGGTCTTCAGGGGAAAGTGCTGGAGCTTCCGTCTCCACGACTGTCCTATCCACCTCCACACACATAAAGGGCTTTCAAAAAGTCCCCCCAATTCCAAATAAATGAAGCAAACTCTAACAGGTCAGAACCTCAGCTGGTGTAAATATGGAGATATACCTATATCATAGAACTGGAAGGGACTCTGAAAGGCCATCAAGTCCAGCCCCCTGCCTTCACTAGCAGGATCAAGTACTGATTTTGCCCCAGATCCCTAAGTGGTCCCCCTAAGGATTAAATTCACAAGCCTGAGTTCAGCAGGCCAATGCTCAAACCACTGAGCTATCCCTCCCCAGACCTTGACCAAACCTTGATTGAAACCAAAGGGCCAGGTCATCAATTGCATAAATAGCCCTAGCTACCCTGAAATCAATGGCACTATATCAATTTACACCAACTCAGGACCTGATCCTAAGTTTTTAGTCTTTGCCTCTGGATACCTCTTAGTAACCAACTTCAAACACCCAGGGCAGCCTGACCTGTGGGTTCTTTTGGTAGCTGCATCCCAAGAGCTGCTGATGCAGTGGAAGAAAAAAAAATTCTCTTCTCCCCTGGTGGTAATCATGTGGAGTTAATGAAGGAATAGGTTGTCCAAGGCCAGCTGGGGCTCTGGTGCCACTAGGCTCTTAGCTATTATAGGTCATATGTCTCTGATATATATATGTATTTGATTTGTCAAATACCTTAGCCAAACCTGCCTTGTTTTTAGCCAAGGGTCCTTCTGGAGATGCTGCCATTGTGCATGATCAAGGGCAGGTCATATTCCCACTCTGCGGAGTTAGGTTCGGTTAGGGCAGGTTGTCAGGGTGACTTGTTCAGAGGTCACATCAGAGGTGGGCGTACAGCCCTGGAGACCAGATTCAGCTATTTAGCCCCAGAGCAAGGACATACAGGGATGTAGCCACCTTGGATGCTGCACAAGCTGGTATCAGCTCTAGAGTTGGGAGGCGCTTTCAGCTCTGATCCCATTTAGACCATCATGTCTCAGCTAAACCTGTGCAAGGAGGGGAGCAGGGAGCGCTCATTTGTGGAGTGGGTCCATGACTGCCAGGAACTATAGAAAGACCCACCAACTCAGGAGAACCAGTGACAGAACATGGAAATTGCTGCTGGATAATGAAGTGATGGCTCCATGAGAGAGATAAGGTGATAGACTGTTGTGCATGGAAATATATAGATACATAGTGGCCAATAGTTTCTAGTAATGGAGGATCAAATGAATCGCAATTAAGGAAAAAAATTGTCCAAAGACCAGCACAATAAGTTTTCTATTGCAACTAAATATGTTAGACTATTAATGCACAGGGCAAATTTAAGAACATAAATGTGAACTGCAATTAAAACTCTTTATGATGTTTACTATCAATTCAATCAAACAAATAGAGCCAATCAGATTTATTTATTTTATTAGAAAATTTTGACTTTTCATAGAAATCTATAAAATCCATAAATGTTGGGGTTTCTGCTGAAAACTGAAAAATTCCAATCAAAATCCTCCACAAATTAAAAAAAAATCTGTTTTTGGATAGATCGATCGATCGATCGATCGATAGATAGATAGATAGATGAGACCTTGCATAAAAATTTCTTTAACTGAAAATCCAAATTTTCTTTAAAAAGAGTTAAAGCAGAACATTATTGACCAGGGTGGGAAGTACTAATATTGTCCAATGATACCATAATTTCAAACACTGTCATTCTGTTACATCCATTTTTATTTCTGTTTCAAAGACATAACTGCAGGATGGCAGAACTAAATAAACAGCAGAGCTGACACCCAGGGAATATGAGCTGTACCTAATAGACATGCTAGAACCTTGAAACTCGGAGTCCGGTTTGAATCAGGTAGTCGTAGCTGTCTACCTGGACCCTGCCCAAGGACATGGAGGGCACATCTATAGCACCGCTGGGAGCGAGTTTCCCAACACACCTAGGCAGACTTCACCAGCTCTGTGTTAAACATTGAGGGGTAGATGGGGACAGCGCAGGCAGCAGCTCAGTCTCGCCACTTCAGTGGAAACCTGGATGGACTCTGAGGCTTCGTAGTCAGCTGATGCCCATTCTACCTCTGGCATTTAGAATGCTCAGTGAGTCTGTCCTCTTTCATTAGAATGTGGGAACTGGACTGTCTTGGAGTTCTAGTACTTTAGTTTTGTGCCCAAGTTTTTTCTCTGTTGTTTTACAGATTTGAGGGGCCATATTTGTTCTATCTGAGGGTTTGGGTTGTAATTTATTCCAGTCTTTAATGCATTTGATCAAGTGACGCCTTGGGCCACATCCTCAGATGGTGGAAAGTGATGCAGCCCCATGGCCTGTAAGGGCATTACACCAGTTGACACTAGTGGGATAACACACCTGGGTTATGGTCTGATTGCATACAGCAGTTGTAGCTGTGTTAGTCCCAGGTTATTAGAGAGCAAAGGTGGGTGAGGTAGTCTGTGTGGCTCGAAAGTTTGTCTCTCTCACCCACAGAAGTTGGTACAATAACAGATATTACATCACCCTTCTTGTCTCACCAGTGCTCTGATTGTCGGAGGTGAGGAGCACTCCCTGCTCCTAGTCAATTGAAGTGACAAGTGCTGTGCACCATTGACATTCAGATCATGGGGTATTACTCAGAAGGAAATAAGGGTAATTCCCTCTGTTGCTCTAACTTGACTGTTGTCCTTCTCCTTCTCTCCACAGCCATCACACAATGTGCTGGGGAAGAAAATGTTCAACCGAACCACTGTGACCGAGTTCCTTCTGCTAGCGTTTTCTGATGTTAGGGAGCTGCAAATTTTGCACTTTGTGGTGTTTCTAATGATTTACCTGGCAGGCCTGATGGTGAATCTTCTCACCATCACAGCCATAGCCTTCAACCAACATCTTCACACTCCCTTGTACTTCTTCCTGGTGAATCTGGTCATCCTAGACCTTGGCTCCATCTCTGTCACCCCCAGAAACCCATGTCCAATTCCCTCATGAACACCAGGGTGATTTCTTATTCTGGATGTGTCGCCCAAGTCTTTCTCTTCATGTTCCTTGGTTCAGCTGATCTCGGCATCCTGACTGTCATGGCATATGACCGATATGTCGCCATTGCCAACCACTGCACTATGAGAGAGTGATGAACAGGAGAGCTTGTGTCCAAATGGCAGCCAGTGCCTGGATCAGTGGTATTCTTTACTCTGCCCTGCACACTGGGAACACGTTTGTAATATCCTTCTGTGGAGGTAACAGAGCGGATCAGTTCTTCTGTGACATCCCCCAGCTACTCAAGCTTGCCTGCTCTGACTCAGACCTCAATGAAAGTGGTTTTATTGCCTTTAGTGCATGCTTAGTCTTAAGTTGCTTTGTTTTAATAATTGTGTCATATGTTCAGATCTTCAAAACTGTGCTGAGAATCCCTCTGAGCAGGGCCGGCATAAGGCCTTCTCCACCTGCCTTCCTCACGTTACAGTTGTCTCTTTGTTTATTTTCTCTGGCATCTTTGCCTACCTGAAACCCAACTCCAGCTCAACATCAGGTCTGGATCTCGTGGTGGATGTTTTCTATTCCGTGGTGCCTCCAATGATGAATCCGATCATCTACAGCATGAGGAACAAGGAGATCAAAGCTGCCCTGAGGAAATTGATTGGACAGAGGTTATTCATAATCAATAAAATGTTCATCTTTCTCCTTTGATTTTAATTTCCTTCTGTGCTTCCAGGGGTGCTGGAACAATTTTTATAGTGGGGGTGCTGAGAGCCATTGAACCAAGCTTTCTAAACACTGCATATAATAGAAACTACTTCAAGCCAAGGGGTACTGCAGCACCCCTCACACCCTTAGTTCCAACACCCATGTGTGTTTCTTTACAAATAAATCAGCTGATGACATTTTTGTCTCCATGAGCATATGATTTGCCATCTCTTTATACACAAAGGGGAATTTGCATGGGGAAAATGAAAACACCACTCAAGTCAGTGGAGCTACCATAAATTTATACCAGTATGAATAATATCAGCATCTATTTGTCTGTCTGTCTGTTTATCTGTCACAGGACTGAATACTGCCACCCATCATCATGCTATCTGAGCACCTTCTGTATAATACCAGTAGCCATATCAAAGTCCTTAGTGGACTTCATGGAGTCCCTGACTCTTCTTTTTGGGAGTACAAAATTGGATTGCAGTATCAGTGCAATAACTGTTTTTTTTGCTTCTGTTTCTGATTTTTAGTTTATATTTTTTTTACCTAATCAGTAGGTGGGTTTATTTCTTTCATTGTTCCATTGTTTTTAAGGTGGGACTGACTGGGAAGATGGTAAGTGTTCATTGAGACAGCATTGTCAATGTTTTGCTACCTATTGGGGGTGCCTCTTCTTCACCTCTTTGATGGGGTTTTCTACACGATCGGCAAATTTTCTTTCTACAATGATAAAGGTTTGACAAGTGTCTGCATGGTTGAGTTCCTATTGAAATAATTATATGAATAGAGCTGGGTCATTACTGTGTTATTAATGATGTGTTAGGGAACCAAGACCCTTAGGTAGACATCTTTTTATTATTGTAACTTAAATAAATAAATCTATGCTGTGTCATTCGTGCTATGGTGGGAAAGGGTTGCTTGTTTGTTTGTTTCAGAGGAAGCTGTGAGTATTTCTGTGCATATCCTCCAGGAGGCTCACTACTCCCTGAAATTGTTCTACTCTTTATCTCTGGATCAGAGATCACAGCTGGGGGTCCCTAGCTTGAATGGGAGCTTCAGCTCTCCACTCTGCAGCCTGGAATTCCCAAGAACCCTGGCTCAAGACAGGGCTCTGAGGGCTTCCAGATTCCATGCCATGGAGCTGGGAGCCTGGAATCCCAGTGTCCACAGCTCTGGGCTAACCTTGCCATGCAGATTGTCCTGGGCCAGGAACCCAAAGGCTTCCATATTCCCAGGCCAACTGGCTCCTTGGAATCAATGCTGAGAGGGGAAGCCTGGGGAGCCAGGGTTCCCAAGAGACTGGAAGCCCTGGGGTACCCAGTCTGGGACAGTTGCATGGCTGGCCAGACCCTGAGCAGCAGTCCCTAAGCCCATTCCCTAGGCCCATTCCTGCAGCCATTGTTCAGACACCACTGCCAATGACTGTTGCCAGAACCATGATCAACAGCTGCTGGAACTGGCCCTGATATCCCAAATTCAGCCCTGAACAAGCACAGCTTCTCCAAGATGGAGCAACAGCAGGAGTTGAAAAACTATTTCAGATCCCTGCAATAGGCAGAGAAAGGGCTCTGGGTCCTCAGTGCGGGACACTGTGTCCCCAATCACATGGTCTTTGTCAGCAGGACTCTAGGGGCACAACACAAACCATGTTAGGCAGAGCTCTGTGCCCTGAAGGGGGGTTTGCTGAACAATGCCCCCCCACCCCAGGTGGAGCAGCCATTTCTAAGACGCTGCTTCCAAAATGCTTGAGTTTGATTCTCCAACAGGTCACCAGCCCTGGTGGACACTGACCTGAGGAACCTCCAATGAGATCCTCAGTTTCCTGCCCCAGGTCAGGAGGTGGCAGTGGTGGCTGGTTGTTGTTCAGCTTGAGCCTTAATTTATGGAAGGTTTATCTGGAGCATGGTCCAAGCACAGGACTTAGAACCAGAACAGAGTTGTAATCAGACTCCTCTCTACCCAGGGCTATAGGCTGTTTAGCCCATTCCTGGACATGTGTGGTGCATCTCCTGTTGGCCATCTCTGTGATGTAGCTCCTTCACCTACACAGGGACATGGCACACTGAGGACCTTCCAACAGCTCCCATTCTGTGGCCACCTCCAGGATTGATGATGAGCCGTAGACATGCCATACAAGGAGAGGAGAGGGTGGTGGTCCTCAGGAGAAACTTTTGGAACTTCAGTCTCCAACCTCGCCCTACTCCCCCCCTCCACACACAAAATGGTCTTTCAAAAGACACCCCTAATCCCAACTAAACAAATAAACTCTGACAGGCCAAATCCTCAGCTGATATAAATCGGCCATAGCACAATTGAAATCAAAGGGCCAGGCCATCATTCGGCATAATTAGCCCTAGCTACTCTGAAATCAGTGGAACTGTATTAATTTATACCAGCTCAGGAAATGATCATTCTTTATTAGAGTTTGTCTCTGGCTACCTCCTAGTGATCAATTTCAAGCAGCCAGTTAAGCCTGGGCTGTGAGTTCCTCTGGTGGCTGCATTCCAAGAGCTGCTGAGCCAATGCAGGGGCAAAAAAACTCTGTTCCCCCGAAAGTAATTATGTGGCATGAATGAAAGAAGAGACTATTCCAGGCCAGCGGAGCTTCTGGTGCTCTAAGCTATTGTAGGTCAACTGTCTGTGCTATAAATATATATTTGATTTGGCAAATATCTTGGGACACTCTTTGGGCCTCAACCTTGCCTTGTTTTTAGCCAAGGGTCCTTCCAGAGATGTTGCTATTGTGTAAGATCAGGCTGAGTTGTGTTCTCCCTCTGTGGGGTCAGTTAGAGTATATTGTCAGGGTGGTTTGTTCAGAGGTGAGATCATTGCTGGGCTCACAACCCTGGAGACATCATTCAACTATTTAGACCCAGAGCAGGACTTCCTGGGCTGTAGCCATGTTAAGCTGTACAGCTGGGAGGGACTTTCAGTCCCTGATTCTATTTAATCCTTCATCTCTCAGCCAAGCCTGCCCCAGGAGTGGAGCAGGAAGTGCTCATCTGTGGCATGGATCCCTGTCTACTTGGAACTGCAGGGAGACTCAGTAACCCAGAAAGCCAGGGAGAGAATATGAAAATCAGTGCTGGATAATGCAATGATGGGTTTCTGAGAGAGATATATCAACAGTGGTCATTAATTTCTAACACTGCAGGATCAAATGCTTTGCAAGTTGGGAAAATCTATCCAAAAACCAACACAGTAAGTTTGCTATTGTCTTTTTTTCTTCATTAGAAAATACTGTCTTTTCATAGAAGTAACCCCAAATTTCCAAACTTTGGAATTTCTGCAACAGGAAACCAATCATTCTCTGCTGAAAACTGAAAAATTCCAGCCAAAATCTCACCCCTCAAGAAAAAAATCAGCTTTTGAATAGATAGATAGATAGATAGATAGATAGATAGATAGATAGATAGATGAGACCTTGCATAAAAATTTGTTTAACTGAAAACACAAATTTTCTTTAAAAAGAGTCAAATCAGAATATTATTGACTAGGATGGGAAGTACTAATGTTGTCCAGTGATACCATAATTTTCAAAGATGTCATTCTGTTATATCCATTTTTATTTCTTTTTCAAAGACATAACTGCAGGATGACAGGACTGAATAAACAACAGAGCTGTTACCCAGGGAATATGAGCTGTACCTAACAGACATGCTTGAACCTTGAAACTCAGAGTCTGGGTTGAATCAAGCAGTGGCAGGCTGTCTGTCTGGACTTTGCCAAAGGACACTAAGGGCATATCTACACCACAGCTGGGAGCATGCTTCCAAACTCAGTAGGCAGACTTCACTAGCTCATAGCAGAGCAGATGGGGCCAGTACAGGGAGCGGCTCAGTCTAGTCACCTCAATATGAACCTGCCTTAACAGCATGGGTTCGTAGTTGGATGGAGCCTGATCTGGTGCACAGGCTACCTCTGGCTACATGGGTATGTTTTGTGCAGTAACTTGAGCAGAACTAGCCCATGTCCATCTACTGGAGCTGGGAAGGTGTTCCCCTCTCCTGTGTAGATGGACCACCAAGAGGTCAATGGGACAGGGATCCAAACCTCCTGGTCTATCAACATATCCCATGTGCAACACTGCTGCCAGCTGAGCACAGAGTCTGTAAATGAGTTCACAGTGCAGATACATGATAAAACATATCCCACCCCCACAGAGCTCATAAAAGAAAAGTCAGAGAAAGGAGGAGAGGAAACGGAGACATGGGGAGAGGAAGTGACCATCCCAAGGTCATACAGCAGGTCACTTGCAGAGACAAGAACAAAAGCCAAGTCTCCTGACTGCCTCTGACCAGCACATACCAGATATAA
The DNA here is from genome assembly GCF_025201925.1 of Gopherus flavomarginatus. Lineage (NCBI taxonomy): Eukaryota > Metazoa > Chordata > Testudines > Testudinidae > Gopherus > Gopherus flavomarginatus. Next base: position 11,692,091 of record NC_066627.1, on the reverse strand, counting down.
AGTCACAGAGGGAAACGACACAACCTAGCAGTAACTGTGCAATGCTACCAGCCCATCTTTACTCTGAGATGGGAGTGCTGCTGGGATTGGTGCCATTAATCAATTTGTAACCAAGTGGCAGGTCATCTATAAACAGAGGTTGGAGAGGAATTGTTACAGACAAGCTAGCACTTAGGATGCTCAGCGAGTGTGTCATATTTCCCTAGAAAGTGGGAATTGGGCTGTCTTGGGGTTCTAGTACTTTAGTTTCATGCCAAAGTTTTTCTCTGTTGTTTGACAGAGTTGAGGGGCCATATTTGCTCAATCTGTGGCTTTTTTTTGCAATTTGTTCCAGTCTTTAATGCATTTGTTCAAGTGACATCTTGGGCCAGATCCTCAGATGGTGCAAACTGATGTAGCCCCATAGATTTTATGGGAGTTATGCTAATTGACACCAGTGTGTTAACACACTTGATTGTATGCAGTACTTGTAGCCATGTTGGTCCCAGAATATTAAATAGACAAGGTGGTGAGGTAGTATGTGAGGCTCGAAAGTTTGTCTCACCCATGGAAGCTGATACAATAACAGCTATTACCTCACTGACCTTCTCTCTCTAGTGCTCTGATCATCAGCAGTGAGATCATGGGACAATTACTAAGAAGGGAATCAAGGCCATTCTCTCTGACAATCGAATCCTGAGTGTGGACCTTCTTCTTCCCTCCACAGCCATCACACAACTTGCTGAGGAATGTCCAACCGAACCACCATGACCAAGTTCTTTCTCCTGGGATTCTCTGACATTCGGGAGCTGCAGATTTTGCACTTTGTGGTGTTTCTAATGATTTACCTGGCAGGCCTGATGGGGAATCTTCTTATCATCACAGCCATAGCCCTCAACCCCTATCTTCACACTCCCTTGTACTTCTTCCTGGTGAATCTGGCCATCCTAGACCTTGGATCCATCTCCGTCACCATCCCCAAATCCATGGTTAATTCCCTTATGAACATCAAGGTGATTTCTTATTCTGGATGTGTTGCCCAAATCTTTCTCTTCATGTTCCTTGGTTCAGCTGATCTCGGCATCCTGACTGCCATGGCATATGATCGATATGTCGCCATCTGCCAACCACTGCACTATGAGAGAGTGATGAACAGGAGAGCTTGTGTCCAAATGGCAGCCAGTGCCTGGATCAGTGGTATTCTTTACTCTGCCCTGCACACTGGGAACAATTTGCATTATCCTTATGTGGAGGAAATGTGGTGGATCAGTTTTTCTGCGCCATCCCCAGCTACTCAAGCTTGCCTGCTCTGACTCAGACCTCAGTGAAACTGAGGTTATTGTCTTCAGTGCATGCTTAGCTTTAAGCTGTTTTGTTTTAATAATTGTGTCATATGTTCAGATCTTCAGATCAGTGCTAAGAATCCCCACTGAGCAGGGCCGGCAAAAAGCCTTCTCCACCTGCCTGCCTCACATCACTGTTGTCTCTTTGTATGTTTCCACTGGCATCATTGCCTACCTGAAACCCACTCCAGGCCCATATCACATCTGGATCTCGTGGTGGATGTTTCCTATTCCATGGTACCTCCAGTGCTGAATCCAATCATCTACAGCATGAGAAACAAGGAGATCAAAGTTGCCCTGAGGAAACTGATTGGATGGAGGTCATTTAAAACAAATAAAAGTCCATCTTTCTTTTTTGATTTTAACTTCCTTCTATGTTTCCTTATAAATATAATCAAATGATGATATAATTGACTCCATGAGATCATGGTTTGTCATCTCTTTGTGCGAAAAGGGGAATTTGGAGTGGCAAAAATGAAAACACGACTCAAGTCAATGGATTTAATGTAAATGCATACCAATGTAAATAATATCATTATCTATCTGTTTGCCTGTGTATCTATCTATCACAGTACTGTGTACTGCCACCCATCACCATGCTATGTTAGCACCTTCTTCATAAAATCATTAGCCATATCAAAGTCCTTAGTGGACCTCAGGGAGTGTCTGGCTTTTCTTTTTTGGAGTAAAAATTGGATTGCAGTATCAGTTCAATACCTGTTTGTTTTTTGTCTTTATCTCTGTTTTTTTAGTTTTTGGTGGGTTGATTTCTTTCTTTGTTCAAAGTATTTTTAAGGTGGGAATGACTGCGCAGATGGTAAGTGTTCACTTAGACAACATTGTTGATGTTCTGTTACCTATCAGGAGTGCCCAAATGTCATCTGTTTGATGGGGTTTTCTGAGCGAGCTGAAAGTTTTCTTTCCACAATGATAAAGATGTGTACAAGAAGTGTCTGCATGATTGAGTTTCTGCTGAAATAATTATATGAATAGGGCTGGGATGTTATCTTACTTTTAATGATGTGTTAGGGAACCAAGAACCTTAGGTAAACATCTTTTCATTATTGTAACCCTAAATAAATCAATGCTGTGTCATTTGTGCCATGGTGGAAAAAGGTTGTTTGTTTGTTTAAGAGGAAACCGTGGAATATTTCTTAAAGACAATCAGACAGGATAATGAGGCCAATTTTGATCCTTTTTAAATCACTGGGATTTAGCCACTCACTTCAAATTGATCAGGATTTGGCCAAGGCCAATACACACAACGATCCAAGAATGGGTAATGGTGGCCGAGAGAATGTGAGTGCAACAGAGATGCATGGACAAATTCCCCATCTCAGATTGCAGAGGAGAATCTGTGTTAGTCTGTATCATCAAAACCGACTAGGAGTTCTTGTGGGCACCATAGAGACAAACATATTTATTTGGGCATTAGCTTTCGTGGGCTAAAACACACTTCATCAGATGCATGGAATGAAAAATACAGTAGGCAGGTATAAATATACAGCCTACTGTATTTTTCACTCCATGCATCTGATGAGGTGGGTTATAGCCCACAAAAGCTAATATCCAAATAAATATGTTAGTCTCAAACATGCCACAAGGACTCCTTTGTGTTTTCCACATCTCAGCTAATCCTTTGCTAATGCAGAGTAGCTCCATCAACATTGGTGGTTTGATACTGGCTCAAAGACACAAGGCTAAATTCAATAGTGACATAAACACTGGTGTATGCAGTGTTGTTGCAGCCATGTTGGTCACCAAATATTTGAGAGACACAGTGGGTGAGGTTAATATTTGACCAAGTTCTGCAGGGGAGAGAGACAAGCTCTAAAAAGTGTACAGAGCTCTTCTTCAGGTCTGGAGATGAGCTCTGCATAAGGGCCACCTTCTCTCTCTAATAAATACTGGTATGAGTAATTTGTCTGGTGTCATATGCACTGACCTGGCATTTCATGCATCATCCATTGTAAAACTAGTCACATTAAAGCTAAGAAAGGATCTCACAAAGCCGGCCTATTAATAGTATTAGAATACCATCTCTCTGCATGGATATATACAATTCGTATATGAGGGACAAAAGCATAGTATGTGATTCAAGAGATAGATCGATAGATCAATAGATAACACCAATTATTGTGACTCATTTCCTCTTCGTGTCTGTCTATAAATATTCAATATTAAACATTATTTACCAAAAGCCGTTATGCCCCTTCTGGGCTCCTAACTCCATCTGATGGGTTCTGTTCCTGCTCTGCAGTGCAGGTCACTCAAGCCAGGCCTCCCCACTGGCTGCTCTGGAGAACTTCTTCAAAAGTTCTCTCTGGCCCTGGGTCTCCTCTCTGCACCCCTGCAGGAGGCTCCATACTCCCTGACTTTCTTCTACTCCTTATGCCTGGAACAGATATCACAGATCAGAGTCCCTGGCTAGAATGGGAACTCGACTCTCAGCTCTTCATCCTGGAAGCCCCAAGAACCCTGGCTCAAGACATTTCCAGAAGTTGTGATCGTTAGAAACATGAAAGTGCAGCATCTCTCCTCTCCTCTCCTCTCCTCTCTTCATTTAGACACAAGGAGAACCATAATCTGCTGAGACAAATGAGCAAACCAATGCTGGTTCATTGACAGTGGAATGCCTTCTGAACCCACAGCACAAGTCTGTGAAACTTCAGGATGTGGCCTATGGCCTACCATTCTCCAAATCTTTCCTTGAAGCCATGAACACAGGACATGATGCACCTGGGAAAAATTATATGGAGGGAGAATATTATGGTTGGTGAATGAGGCATGTTTTCATTATCATTGAAAAGGGAAGAAGGCTAGTGTCGATTGGGGGAATTGTGTAGATTGTAAATGGTGAGGGGGAAAGATAGGTGGAGAAGGGAACGTCTGTGATTTTTGGAAGGTGGAGAAGTGTAGGGGTAGTGAAGGGCAGAGAAAACTGTGGCTGGTTGAAGAAGAAGAATGTGCTACCTCATTGGTGGAGAAAAAATTTGCCATTTGCTTAATGGGGGAAAATTACAGTTAGTTAATGGGAAAATTGTTTGCTGACGGAAGGAGAATGTTATGCTGGACAAATTGCTTAGTATTTGGTGGACCAAGTCAATGTATTTTTCATGTGTTCTTATCATACTGGGCACAGACTAACAGTTTGGGCTCTCTTATCAGTCAAGATAGATAAGAAATGCAAATATTGCGGTGACTTGATCCTATGGCTCACACCACAAGGCTATATCTATGTAAGAGATTATCCAGTTGGATGGAACCCATTCTGGAGCCATTGCTCAGACTGCACTGCCACTGACTGCTGCCAGAATGCTTAGTAAGGGCTGAAGGACCTGACCCTGGCATCCCAAATTCAGCCCCAAAAAGCACACCTTCTCCAATGTAGAGCAACAGCAGGGCTGAAAATTCTTCCAGATCCCTGAAGTCTGCAAGAAAGCACTCTGGTTCCTCAGTGCAGAACAGTGTGTCCCAGATCACATGGTCTGTCAGCAGATGGAACAAAAGCCTCGTTAGGCAGAGCTCTGTGCACTGAACATAAGAACATAGGAAAGTAAGAATGGCCATATTTTCTCAGACCAAAGGTCCATCTAGTCCAGTGTCCCGTGTTCCAACAGTGGCCAATAACTGGTACCCAAGAGGGAATGAACAGAACAGGTAATCATCAAGTGAGCCATCCCGTTGCCCATTCCCAGCTTCTGGCAAACAGAGGCTAGGCACACTATCCCTGCCCATTCTGGCTAACAGCCATTGATGGGCCAATCCTTCTTAAACTTATTTAGCCCTTTTTTGAACCCTGTTTATAATCCTGGCCTTCCACAACATCCTCTGGCAAGGAGTTCCCAGGTTCACTGTGCATTGTGTGAAAAAATATTTCCTTTTGTTTTTTTTAAATCTGCGGCCTATTAATTTCATTTGTGACCCCTAGTTCTCATTTTATGAGAAGGAGTAAATAACACTTCCTTATTTACTTTCCCCAACACCAGTCCTTATTTTTTAAACTTCTATCATATTCCCCGAGTCACTGGAGGGTGATTTGCTGAGCACCCTCTCCCCCATCCTTAGTGGAGAAGCCATTCTGGAGAAGCTGCTTCCCAAATGTTTGAGTTGGATTCTCCAACAGGACACCTTGGAAGACAGGGTGATGAGCCCTAGACAGACCTCAGAGGAGAGGGCTGTGGTATACAGGGGAAACTATTGGAGCCTCAGTCTATGACTATACCCTATCCCCATCCACGTACATAATGGGCTTTCAAGAGATACCCTCAATCCCAAATAACAAAGTGAACTCTGGCAGGCTAGGCCCTCAGTTGGTGTAAATTGGCCATAGCTTGATTGAAATCAAAGGGCCAGGTCACCTGTTGGTGTAAATAGCCCTAGCTACTTTGAAATCAATGAAACTGCATCAATTCTAACCAGCTCAGGACATGACCTTTCATTTTTCATGCTTGTCTCAGGGTACCTCTTAGTGTCCAACTTTGAACACCCTGGGCAGTCTGAGTTGTGGGTTCTTCTGGTGGCTGCCTCCCAAGAGCTGCTGATGCAATGCAGGGGAAAAAATTATCTGCTGCCCCAATGGTAATCATGTGGAAATAATGAAGGAACAGATTATTCCAGGCCAGCTAAGCTTCTGGTGCTGCTAGCCTCTTAGCTATTGTATGTCACATGCCTGTGCCTATAATATACATTTCACTTGTCAGATACTTTA